>NW_026973700.1:767500-820000 GCF_035594125.1 Scylla paramamosain
TACTTTAACGTAGCTTCATTTCCGTCATAATATCATCACCTTCGTTATCAAAAAATCTTTTATCTTGTCTTGACAACTCTGAGATGTATGCTTGACACTGTGTGTGTGTGTGTGTGTGTGTGTTCTGGATCTGTGTGTACTTTGGAATAATGTTTGGTGTTAGGTATTGAAAGCTTTGACGTGGTAGATGACAGATGACTTTTGTTTGAGTTAATTCGTGCAGACGTTGTGCTTCCAAGCCTAGGACGAGCGTGTGTGGGAGTAGGAGGGTAGGAGGGAAAGGGGAAGGCTAGGACGGGGGATCATAGTGGAGCAAAGGACTAGACAGGACAGGAGTACCAGTCTCTGCTTCACGTAGCCTTCCCTCTTTCACGCACTGTTCTCTTGGTGTGACAGCCTCTTTCCTACTTGTCGTAACAATACGCAGTTCTGTATTTTAGTTCCCATACGTCAATGTTAGTTTTGTCTGTTTGCTGTGTTTGCTGGTGGATGTGTGTGGCTTAGCCAGTGGGAACAGTTGACGATATATATATATATATATATATATATATATATATATATATATATATATATATATATATATTATATATATATATATATATATATATATATATAATATATATATATATATATATATATAATATGTGTGTGTGTGTGTGTGTGTATGTTTTGGGTCAGTTTCATGGTTCAATATATATACTTTTGACACTGCCATATGAATGTATGTATGTATGTATATGTATGTATGTATGTATTGCATGTATGTATATCCTTTATCTGTAATCATACATTTACAGATAAACGTCCACCTTCCGCAGGTATGTCGTGGTGGAAGAGTTGGTAGCCCTGCACATGGCCATCCGAGAATTACGTCACAGGTGGGCACAAGCCGCAGTCATTCGCCGGCGCCTCCCTACAGTCTCAGGTAGCAGCGGCGATGCGTAGTGCTGTTGCTTTGTATTGAGTGAGCGTGAAAGAACCCTCGTGACGATATATGGTGATGGACGTGTGGGCCTTTACGTTGTGGAAACAGAAGGTGAGATTTGTCTTGATTTCCACCGTAGTATGAGTTAAATTGAGGTGAAGGAGTGAAGAGAAACTATAAGGGTAGTTAGTGGGTAGGCTTGTTTGGTAACGTCTTGTCTGGACTCTTGAAGCTCTCTGGGAGTTGTAATTAATGTTAATGCTTTGTTGCTTATTAAACTTAATGATCCCAGAGGCAATATCGTACATGTGCAAGGTAGGTGTGATTGCAGGGAGTGGTGTCACGTTGGAAGTAGGGGGGCAGGAAGAAAACCCACACGCACGCTCTCCAGGTGAAGACGAGTAAACAACAATACATATAGGAAATATAGGCGGACAGGCGTACAGGTGGAAGTAGGCAGGCAGGGGCATGAGAGGTCAGGCGCGCAGCTGCTCTCTGGCTTCCCTGTTTCGGCAGGTTCGTAAATCACCTCGCACACCCTCGCTTCCCCACCTCCACGTGAATCCACTCATTATATACATACTTATCTAGCAATTACAACGTCACTAAGTACAAATCGAGCCCAGTATTCTGGTCGTTACAGTGGGAAAACAGTGGTGGTGGTAACTATCGGAAGAGCGAAGTGACGGAACAAGCGGTAGCGGACAGGAGTACCAACCTTTGCGATACATCTGTGCTCTGCTTCCATTTTCAATTTCGTTTATTATATTTCAGTGTGTCTTAAACGATGTTCTGCCGTACCACTCACTACTGTATTTAGTCGTATTATTCATTTTGTTGCTCAGAGTGAAGGAGATTGTAAAAATGTACTTTTAAGGCATTACAATATTTGCCAGCGCTGAATCGTATTTCGGATATGTTGGCACCCTTAAATGTCGATGCAAATATAACACGTAGGTAATAAGACTAATGGAATTCTGCCATAAGTACTGCTTATTTGCTATGTGTGAAGTGACAGAAGCACGTGCAAATCTTATTCTGAATCTCTACTTTCGAAATAAAAGATACGTGTTCATGTTGATTAAAGTGGGAGAGAGGAAAGGAGGAGAAGGATAGAAGGATCTCGTCTCCTCGACTTTTAAAGCTCCCTCCCTCTGGCTCGTTACTTTGTGGTGTTTATTCGATGTTTGTTCATCTTAACTGTTCCATTGGCATTATCTATTAAGTAAGGAAGATACTATAGCAGTGGTGTAGTACTGATTGATCTGATGGTGGTTATCTATGCTAGTGGAGAACCACCTGCGCAGTAACTGTTCCCCTCAACAAGTCTCATTTTAGCGTAAATCAGATTGTGTCACGATTGCGTTGTTGAAAAATGGATATCCGCACTCTCTTCGCCTCTTATTGTTCTATTCCATTTCGACAGTACCTTTTGTAGAGGACGGTGATGTCTTGGGTGTGTTGGCAGCGGTGCGCGTCGCCATCATGGCTGACGTCATCAAGTCTGCTGGGGAGAAAAATAATGCTGCTTCGCTGTTTTGTTTTTTTTTCTACTTACTGATTACTTATTATTTATGTGGAAATATAAATTATTTGTGAGAGAGAGAGAGAGAGAGAGAGAGAGGAGAGAGAGAGAGAGAGAGAGAGAGAGAGAGAGAGGAGAGAGAGAGAGAGGAGAGAGAGAGCGCAGTAGATTACGGACGCATCATATTATTCTTTGAATTGTTTACTTTGCAGGTATGCGAGCATGCGTATTCTCTTTAACACTAGCCTTGCGAATGGTGATAAACATGCCAGTTTTAATAATGGTGATGGTACATGCTTGCTTTCACTTCATCTTGAGCAATGAAAGGCGTGTTTATGTTGTGGAGTGTCTGGAGTGAGCAGGTCTGTGATACAGGCACTAAGGGAATGTGTGATGAGGCGGGAGAGCTTAGGATAAGTTGTGCGTTGTCATGTCCAGCTGTGTACCTTCTGCATCACTGCCCACTCACTGTTATGTAGGTTAGGTTAGGATAAACTTGTATTAGGAGATAGGGAAATGTTAGGGGGCAGGATAATTTAGGCTAGGCTGAGCTTAATGTTCCTTAAGAGATAGGTTAGAATAGGCTAGGCTAAATTTATGTTAGAGTAAACATTTGAGGTCCCAAGGGTTAGGCTAGGCTAAATTCATGTTAAAAGGTAGGTTAGGTTAGATTACGCTAAATTTATGTGAGGTCTCAAGCACTGGATCAGGGGGGTAGTTTGAACATATCAACTACCCAGCGATGACCTCCCTCAACGTTTCCCTGTTAAGTTGTCTCACAACACAGGGGGGACAGTCACAATTGACTTATTTAACGCAATTCTACTTCATGCACCTAATACACTCGCATCCTTAATTCAGAATTTGTATATTAGTTTTGGTTAATCCTTCTGGCTCGTTTTCCTTGGGGATTGACACATCATTGGACCTTTTTTATATATAAATTTAGTTGTCCTTAATCATTACCCCATTTACAATAGAGAAAAAAAGTGATCGGTTAAGACAGGCTAAAGTCACCATGTTGGAAGATAGGTTTGACCAGATTAAGCTAAGCTTGTGTTAAAGAGATTATTAATGTTTGATTGAATTATTGATTTGTGGGTTACGTTAGGTTAGCTTAAAACTGTCATAGGATACTTGTATTACTTATATTAGTATTTGATTTACCGTGTGGTTGACTTGAGACGCTGCAGCAAAGTCAGTGAATCAGCAACTCCCCCTAATCGTCCCTTGTGTGTGGACAGTTTGCATTATGGATCAGTTAGCATAACAAACACTTCACTTCCCTCCCCGTGATCAACTGGAGGCGAGGTGTTGCATCAAGGGAGGCAGTGAGTGGGCGTGCCATTCACTGCTTCATTTCCCAAAGCCATAACTTGAAATGCAAGACAATTTAGCACAGGTAACAACAAGGGGACGCCATAGTAATGAACACGCTATATTTTCTTTCTATCACCGTCTCATGCTTACCATATCAGAGAGAGAGGAGAGAGAGAGAGAGAGAGAGAGAGATGTGTGTGTGTGTGTGTGTGTGTGTGTGCGTGCGCGCATTATCCTCAACTGTATCAAATATTCTGTTCAGTAATCCCCCGCCACACACTACAGCACACACAAACTCAATTTTCTCTTAATGGAGTGGAGTGAGAGTAAACAGTGAGGTGGAGCTTGTAACGTGGCCTTGCTGGGTAGTGGACAGTGGACATCCTGCCGAGTGGCGGTTGATAGGGTCTCTCTCTCTCTCTCTCTCTCTCTCTCTCTCTCTCTCTCTCTCTCTCTCTCTCTCTCTCTCTCTCTCTCATATTTATATTAGAAGAATCCAACTTTGGGAATGAGAATAATTCGTTTTTTTTTTTTTTCGTGTTTCTAGTATTTGATTTATGTGGATTTTACTTGAGTTAATTTAATGTCGCTTTGGTCATTTATTTGTGGAAACTTATTTTGTGGAAGTGTGAGGAAGAAGAACAAGCTTACTAATTTAAGAAGGATATTGAAAGCCAGTCATTCTTCCTCTTTCATGTGATTTTGATATACTTAATCCTTATAACGACTTGCTTATATTGAAGGTTCAGCCTTGCATCATAAGCTTGGGAAGATCAATTATGCAAAGGAGGGAGAGGAATATAATATTAGTTTGGATGCTAGCAGTGACTGATTGTCTTTACCTAATCCTTGTAATTTCAACACTTGGTGATGTTCATACTGGTATGATGTCTTCAATGAATCTTACAGGAGGTCAGAAGTGCTTGCAATGGGATATGACTAGGAAATCTTACAGTATTAAAGTGGTATATTTTTTAATGCTTTCTCAAATACTCGTACACTTGTTTTACAGAGAACAAGAATGGTGCCTCATATTTCTTAGAACACTTGCGTCAAGGTGAATACGATTAGTACCTTTCAGAGAAGAACAGGGAACAGGAAAGTAGTTTGGAAGTTAAGTATAGTTTGGATGGTGTTGACAATAGTAGCTATACGTGATGCAGAAAGGCAGGACATTTTTACGGATATGGTGATAATAGGGAATGGGAGAAACGAGGTCACCTGGGTCATTTAGGAAAGTGGAAAGTAGGTCAAATAAGACAAAGATTCTAGAAAACAGCAGACATTGAAAAAATGAAAACACTGGCTAGAGTATTCATCTGCTGCTGCTGCGGTACTAAAAAAAAAAAAAATGAAAAGCAAAGTTGAGCTTGTTATCGTCACACCTCATGACACAAGAACAGAGGGCTCCAGTGCGAGACCTTGTGTTTGTAAGAGTTAAGAAATATAAGTGATCCTCATAATCAATTCAGTGAGGGTCGTTAGTCTGCCAAAACATGCGAGAGTGAGCACCTGATTAGCCTTGGTAATACGATGATTGTAGAGCACATGTGGGGAGTCCTGGTGCACTAATTACCATGAGAGAGAGAGAGAGAGAGAGAGAGAGAGAGAGAGAGAGAGAGAGAGAGAGAGAGAGAGAGAGAGAGAGAGAGAGAGAGAGAGAGAGAGACCAAGCTGCTATTATTATACTCGGAAGCTTAAATTTCCTAGTGTAGAGGGGTACTGACCTTCTGTGATTGCCTTTTTAGCGTGCCTCAGCATCAGTGTTTGGTGCTCCCAGCCACCGGCAGTGTGCTGAGACTTAAAAGTGTCCATGTAACGGTGAATTATTTATGGGTCAGTGTTTTTAAAAATTGTGTTTTTGATTTGCTTTTTATTCTCTTAGTTGAGGGGCGGGGAACACTTAATGGGTGGATGACCATCATCAGGACCGCCATTCCACCGCATTCATGGTCATCCTACCCGCGCTCATCCAGTCACGTCCCCATAGTGCAGCGCCCCTCATCTGTATGTATGCTCAAGAGACACGGAAAAATGAACACTCGTGTCTCTGTGAAATATTGTGCGCCATAAAGTCTCTTGTCCTCTACGGCTTTTTTTTTTTTTTATTCCTTCCTATAATATTTATAGAAGAGTCCTCTTGCCACAAATAAAACTGGGTATTCATGTATATTGTTACGGTAGGATCAGGAACGTGGAAATAAGGATACATAACTCTGTGTGAAGTGTTGTGCTGACTAAAGTAGTGTGTAGTGCCTCATCAGATAGCAAAACAGTGTTGGAATGCTTCAGGGAGATAAGGGGAGGGCGGGCGACAGGGATCCAGTATGCAGGAGGAGAGTATTGGGAACCGGAGCAAATGCAAACTTGTTATAGTCACCCTGGAGTGGATTCCAAGGAGCGGCTGGTGGACTAAATAAAATTAATTCATACAAGACATAGCCATTGGGTTTTTTTTTTCATGTTGGGAAGGATATTCACTACGATTACCGTAGACTGCAACATTTTTTTGTTTTTATCTTGCTACCAAAGCTGTCATTTATTTACTGACTTACATAACACACTGTTGTTCAACTAGACTTTTAATTTTATTTATATATATTTTTTTATTTTGTCGCTATGATTAAGTGGTTAAATTACGATTTGTTATTAAGGTACAAATGTATATTTGTTACTTCATCACCTGAGTGTGGAGTACAGGTGCATCACGACACCTCCCCACCTGTCACAGTACTTAACACAGGCATGTCTTCCACTAACCATAACAAAAAAAAAAAAAAATAAGTAAATAAATAAAGTGAATAAAAAAAGAAAAACGAACCAATCAATTGAAGCAGCCAGAGGCATTCGTGGAGACACAAGACACAGCGCAGTCTGACCCTGACCATTGTCACGCCAACAAAACTGGTGCATTTTTTACTTCAGTTTGAACTACACCGAATGTGACATGTGGACAAGGACGGCCGGAGAGAACGTGTCCCCACTGAATCTGACTTGGATGAGGACGCACAACATTATCAAACATTTCTACGTCTTACCGCAACATTTCACAGGCTGTAGTAATAGTCATTGTAGTTTTCTAGGTCTTTATTGGGATTTTAATTATTATTTAGCAAGGATTCTGCATCATCCACAGGAAAAAGAAAAAAAAAAAACTGAGCCAGACTAATTATATCAGTGTGGCCTTTGATAACAGGTCTGTGATTAAGCTTGTTCACTGCTTATGACACACAGCTTTGTATGATGAACTACTCTCTCATTTCCTTCCCTTCATTACATAATGGAAAAAAAAAAATTCTTCTACTGTAATTTGCTGTCTTGTACATACGTATGTGATTATTAAAATTGTGTGCAGTACTTTGTGTTGCAAAGTTTAGCGCATTACAGTGAAAAAAAAAAAAAATTTGATCTATTTTCTTTATCGTAGATGCCTGTTATAATTACATACAGTGCTTTTTAGTGTCATAAACTGCAGCATTAACACACTAAAATAGCTAAAGGAAACTCACATAACTCACAAACACGAAGCAGCATGTACACACACGTTCCCCTTGCTCGTGCCGTGTCAGTGTGTGCATGTGATGGCGCGATGCATCTCCCACCAACCTGGACGCCACAGCCTCCTTATTTTTCATTACTGGCGCGTAGAGTGCGGGATAACTCACAGGTTGCAGGGGGAAATTGATGACACCTGAATACAAGGTGGAAGATTATTTATAGGCGTGGTATATTGAGAGAGAATTTGTAGGTGGCGTGTTTAGTAGGTAGGAGAGAGAGAGAGAGAGAGAGAGAGAGAGAGAGAGAGAGAGAGAGAGAGAGAGAGAGAGAGAGAGAGAGAGAGAGAGAGAGAGAGAGAGAGACTAATTTACATCATACTAAATGGAACGAATAATTTTCAGTATTCATAAACGTTGGTTGTTTTAGGAATAATTTCGTTGGCCAGTGGTTGTTATGTTTTGAGTTAATTCCCTCACCGTCAGTCACGTTCGCGCCAGTGCTCCACTCAGCACACTAAGTCTTGTCCCTCTGTGCGTTCCCGGGGCGACGATTGGTGGGTAGAGGGACGTAAGAAGACACGGGATTTCTCTTGCACGTTGAAAGCTTGGCTGATTGATTGCAAGGACGGGGGGATGGTAACGTGAACTTGAATATTGCTTGTCCAGTAAATGGCATTAAATCTTACGTTCATTCTTCTTTGGGTCGTAATAAAAACATAGATATATATTTCTATAAAAGTAAACAAAAAAAATCTTATGAATAGTAACAATAAAACAAAATTCTAATGACAAAAGAAAAAAAAATGAAAATAACTGTCCTATGAAGGGTAATTGAAGACTTAGTTAATTTTCATATGAATAATAACGAACACTTAAACATTTTGTACTATGAAAGAAAAAGTCAAACTGGAAATTCATTGGCCTTTTGTTAATACGTCAAGTAAATTGGCCGGTTAATGAAAAAAAGGATCAAGACAAAATACTTGAGCTCGATACTGGATTGCACTTGACGTGTCCATTATTTACCTGTGTTGCTCCTCTAATAAATATAAATCTCCAGGTAAAATAATATAACCATTTCTATGCCGTACATGTCAGAGAGAGAGAGAGAGAGAGAGAGAGAGAGAGAGAGAGAGAGAAGTAAAAACTGTAAATGAAAACGGCACATAAATGAAAGAAATATGAGTTAGAAGCAGGTATCAATCTTAAAAAGGAACAAAAGAAAAGAAGGGAGAAAGGGAAGAACGGAAGCATGGAATAAGGAATATTGATAAAAGTAAGACACAAGGCGAGCGAGCGAAGGGAGCCTGAAAAACAAACAAATAAGGACATCAAGACAAACACGGGGAACAAATAAAAAGTTACATTAAAATCAGTGAGCGAAAGAAACACACACACACACACACACACACACACACACACACACACACACACACACACACACACACACACACACACACACACACACACACACACACACACACACACACATGAAAAGGACGTGGATGAATGGACGAAAAGAGGAGAATATGCAGGAAAAAAGACTGAAAAGGGAGGAGGAGCACGAAAAGAAGACGAAGAAGTAGAAAAAGAGAAGAGAATTTATGAATAAACAAAGGAGAGACAAAATAAATAAGAGGAAAAAAAAGACGAGAAGAGAGGTAAGGGGGAGGGAGGGGGCTGAGGTAGGAGAAGGAAAGAGACGAGGAGGAGGAGGAGGAGGAGGAGGGCCATAAGGGTGTTTACTGGTAGTCATCTGCAGTAACTTAACTAATGAGGATAATACACCTTTGCGTAGATGAGTGGAACGGACTCGGTAATCATGTTGTTAGTGGTGGGACATTAGGGAGCTTTAAGAGAAAATCAGATGGGTTTATGGATGGGGATGATAGGTGGAAATAGGTAGGTATATTTCACACAGGGACTGCCACGTGTAAGCCTGGTCGCTTCTTGCAGCTTCCCTTATTTCTTATGTTCTTATGACTCACTGACTGTCTCTGATTCTGCGTCGTCATTTTGCACTTAACACACCTTTGTTATTTTTTCCCCACCCAACCCAAAATAACAAAGAAATATATATTCAGTTTTGCGAATACGTGTTAGACTGATAAATCTTAAAATATTTAAGTGTTGTAACATTGACTACATTGGCGGCTGCAGAACTACAGACAGACATGAAGACGGAGAGAGAGGATAAAAGCGATAAGGAAACAAGAAGAACTAGAATGAAAAGTCACTTTGAGTAAAATAAAGATGAAAGGAGACGAAACTGGAAGATGAGAATGGAAAGAAGGTGATGATACACTGTACGTTCATTGTCAGTGTTAAACCTGCATTCATACTCTCTCTCACCATAACATTCTGAATGTTTCCTTTGAAGGCAACAGGCAAAGGTAATGGATTCCCGACAGGTGGGGAGTGGGGTACATGCCCGCTTCACGCTGCGCGTATCAGGGGAGCAAATAATTTGATGCTCTGGTGACAAGGGCCTCGGGTCAGGCTAGACAGGCCTGATACCATCAAGGCCTCAGGGTGTTTGTGCCACAGGTCACTTGGTAGCCAACCACTTGGTCCACAACATGTTTCTACATTCAGATGTCTTGACTGCTCATCCACCCACTCACCCACCTACTCACTCAATCACGTACACTCATCCACTCAACCACATCCGCACCCAACCACTCAACCACATCTGCACTCAACCATCCAGCCGTCCACTAATGGCGTCCAGGAAGCTGTCGCTCCGGATGGCGAGCCACGGGACGAGGATCATATAGGCCAGGGCCGCCACGACAATGAGGAAGGGGCGTAGCCACCGCCTGCTGCCCTTCGCTGCCCCACCACGCCGCCCGTGGGTGGGCAGGGGCACCTCGGGTACCCCCGCCTCTGACACACCACGGTGGCGAGGCGCGGCAGTGCATTCTGGGAAGGCAGGCAGGTTCCAGTGTGGAGAAAGCAGGCTGGTGTCCTGCTGCTTGGCCCACTCAGCAGGGCAGGTAGCACCAATAGCAGCAGTACCAACGCTGTGCTGGTTCCACCAGTGAGGACCTTCGGGCAGCCGCATCTTCTTTATCACAGGCCGAATGCCCTCCACGATGCGCAGGGCACGGGGACTGAGGAGGTCGTCCTTGCTGGTCCACACCCCGGGGCGTCGCCACTTCGTCGCGGTCTGAGGCTTAATGAAACCGTTGATTTTTATGGCCACTTCTTTCAGCTACAGGTGCGAAAATGCGATAAGATAGTTTGATGTACTTTTAGTTTGCAAGGAAGGGAGGAAGAGGGAGGGAGGATAAAGCGTAGAAAAAGTGAGAATCTATTATCCTTCCTTCCTTCCTTCCTTCATTCATTCATTCCGCTCTTCTTTCTTTCACAAATCCCGTTTTTTATTCCTTTTTTTTTTTTTTTTTCCTTCGTAGACTTATCTCTATTTTTTTGTTTGTAAGCTGTCACCTCTCTTTCCTTCCGTATTTTTCCCCTTCCTGTCACTACACCTAGTTTATTCCTTTGAATTGGTCGTAATTTCCTCTTTCCTTTTACGTTTTCTTCTTCAATTCTTCTTCTTTTTTTCTTTATCCTGCTCATTGTTTTTCCTTCCCTTCTTATTCCTTTCATTGTTCTTCGTAATTATCTTCCCTCGTGTCGTTTGCCCGTTTCTTCTTCTGTGTGTGTGCGTGTGTGAGTAATTCTTCTTCATCATGCCTGTTATCCACCATCTCCTTGACTCTTTCCTTCACTTTCATCTTCAAAGCTCATCGTGTCTTCTTTACGTGTGCTGCTTATTCCCCGCCATCTCTTCCTCGCAGTTATTTCCTCGTCTCCCTCGCCGCGACAACACACAGCCCTCTAATTTAGATCTATGAAGGGAAACAAGCAGCTCAGGACATCAAGAGCTTAATGGTCTATATCACAGTCTGCTTTAATTGGGGCTTAATGATTGGTATTCACAGAGAGAGAGAGAGAGAGAGAGAGAGAGAGAGAGAGAGAGAGAGAGAGAGAGAGAGAGAGAGGGAGAGGAGACTGTAAGAATATAATTATGAGGCGCGCGGCGCAACAACGACGTAACCGTGAAATTCATTTGTTAATAATGTGTTAGAGCCTATTACACATAGTATTAGGTGAAAGTTTCATGAAGATTGGTACATAAATAAATTTTTTATGAATTTTTTTCCGAGCGTAAAAAATAAAACTTACTCATTACCGGCACGTTATTACTCCTACCATAACTTTGACGTCCTGCTATGACTAACAGTGTGTAATGCTGATAATTTTATGATTGTGCATGCATTCTGGTAAGTATTAATGGAAAGCCGCTATGTCAAGAACATTATGAAGAAACGAATTTTTTTTTTTTTTTTTTTGTATTCAATGAATATAGTTGGCTCTCATCCTTTACACTGGCTTGAGACAGTTAAGTTGATTACCAGGATACGTCTGTTTGATCCTGGCAATGCCCTTAGCGGATTTACCAACCCTTTAAATCCCCCTTCAACCCACTAAGTCGGGTTGACTGGGGATTTAAAAAACTTACGTAAGGCTGGTGGCCACAGCAAGATGCTGTGACACTTTCGTCTGCACTCTAGTAGCCATAGTTGCGTAAAGAGTCACGAGAAAGGTAGCGTGCGTCTGTGCTCGGGCGTGTTAAAGGGCAGAGTGGATGAGCACATGGTGAGTGTGTTGTCACCATGGCAACGGCGCTGGTAAACATGGCAGCGGTGCTGTGATTGGCTCGCCCGCGCCGGGCGGCTGCAACCGCGCCGCTGATTGGCCATACGCACGTGAGGCTGGGAGGAGCAGGTTGCGTCGTTGTTGTACCGCTTTCGAGATGTTAGTCCAGAGAAATTTTCTCCGCACTACGCTCGACTTTGAGCCTTAGTACAGGTGCTTAGATGGTCGAATATGACTTGGCCGACATCACCACGAGACTTTTACACCCTTCTACCACACGGAGCAGGCAAAAACACGAAATCTCAAATTTCACGGTTACGTCGTTGTTGCGCCGCGCGCCTCATAATATATTCTCTCTCTCTCTCTCTCTCTCTCTCTCTCTCTCTCTCTCTCTCTCTCTCTCCTTCACGATGATCATAGTTCATAATATGTCTTACCTATGGGAGCTAATAGTAATCGTAATTGTTAAAATTTTAAAATGCCTGTTGTTGTAATACTGATATGAACAGAATTTGAATAGTATATCCCCAATCATTTGTTTCTCTATAGAAGATACTAAAGATTGAAAAAAAAAAAAAATAAATAAATAAAAAAGGTGTTTGGAGATAGGTTGGGAATATTATGAATAACTGAGTTACCCAATGATTCTACCCGTTCTCGACGTCAGCATTGAGTCAGGCTATCAGATGACCGTACTGTCGGCAGAGCGGAGTCATGGAAGCTGAAGTCTCTCGCTACCTTAAGAACATAAATAAGGGAAGCTGCAAGAGGCGACCAGGCTTACACGTGGCAGTCCCTGTATGAAATATACCTACCTATTTCCACCTATCATCCCCATCCATAAACCCGTCTAATCTTCCTTTAAAGCTCCCTAATTTGATCAGAGCTTCATGGTTCAGGCTTCTTGAAACTGGTTCATTGTGGGTTTCGGAGCGAGGGTCGAACGCGGGCTATAAGGACAGTGATGCGGGGTATCCTCTGTTTATAAGGGAATCAGGTGATGTATATTATGTGTTAGAATCTTATTTAATTGTTTGTGATACGCCTTTTGTTGTTTGAAGCTGAGACGCTCACACGTGACAGACGCCTTCTAACACCTGTTATCCTCTGCTGAATGTACCAGTTAGTGGTCACGGCGGACGGTTATGGCGGCGCGACGTGATTTACGGGAAAAGATCAAAGAAGGAATAGCGTTAGTGTTGACACCAACTCGTCAGACATAGTGTTAAGTGTCGCAGTGCTCTAGTGACGTGAGCCTCAGCTTACATATACGTACTTTGCCGGCTACTTAGATGTGTGCAGGGCAAGATTCCCATAATTAAGGACCGGCGGCTCCCTAACTTCCTCCCGCGCCACGCCAGGAAACCTCGGTAAAGGTAAGCCAACGATGGAGGTTACGTAAGGATAGGCAGCCAAGGGAGGGTCGAGGCGATGGATTAGGTAAGGATGGGTGAGGTTTGGCTGAGTTACAAGAGATTACGCTAATGACCTAATGGGAATGAAGGCGGCGAATCCTTCTGTTAGATTTGAGGAGGAAGCTCTCGCCACTCCCAGTATTAGGACACCTCGCTTTAGAAACAAGATGGTGGTCAACCATTTTCTCACAAAATGTCGGTCTCTAACTTCATGTCTCACTGAAGTGCGTACTTTTTCCGGTTCAATATCAAGTGAAGTACGTACTTTTATCCCTCAATTTCCCTCAGTCTTGACAGTGCTCCCCACTGCCGCGCTGCTGAAGGTGTTGACGAATACGTAACAGCTAAATATGTTATGACCTTGTCGCCTGCAGCGTTGTTGACAGTGTGACGGCTCTGTAGAGCTACTGCGTGCATAATTAATCTCTAATCCACAATTAACATGTAGTATTATAGCAGTTATATTTTGTCCTTTTAAAATTATTATTTGTGATGAAATTAAGTTCTTCTTTTAGATTGTGGGCTGTATTCGTTCCTTTATAAAAGAAAATGTATTTTTAAGTATACGTGAGCAGCAGCCCCTGCTGGAGGGAATACTGAGTTGGGGGAATCTGTGGCTTTTACTGTTCTGCTTCATTCAGTTTAGATAAGACGGTGTTGTTTATTATCAAAAACGTCATTGGGGCAACAGGTCCGTTGTTGTATGTTCTTTCCTTTCTTCTTTCCTTTGTGTTCCTTTGTGTTTATTTTCCACCTCCTCATCCATCTACTGCTACTTTTACTGTTCCTCCTCCTCCTCCTGCTCCTGCTCCTGCTCCTCCTCCTCCTCATAAATTAAATCGTAAACTTATCCACCTTCCTTATTTCCTCCTGATTGGTTTCGAACTGAGACGAACCACATAAACTTGATCGTAACTTGTCGGTAAATAAATCACTCTTTGCCTGCCTCGCCTTGGGGGACACTTGAAGTTTCCACCTCCGTCCTCAAGTTGCTGGGGGAAAGTTCGCGCATCTTGCCTTCAGTGACGGGAGAAGGAATGAAGGAAAGGAAGGGAAGGGGATTCGAGCGAGGAGAATAAAACAATATTATATTCTTTCCTTGTCATTCATAATTTATCACCGAGTATGGATCCCTGAAGGTTTGTAGAAATAAAGCACGTGTTTTATTTTTATTTATTTTATTTTTTTTATGACACTCACATCCTCCTAAGTTCCACCTTAGTATAATTTCTCAACAACAGTTCTTACACACAGACCTGTAGCTGTTCATCATGTGGCATTCAAGTCAGTGTTTTTTTTTTTTCTTTTTAAGCGTTAAGTTAGGAGTGATGACGTAAGAGTCCACGTACTTACTAAGAGAACTTGCTAACTTAAAAATAGGAAAACAACACACAGTAGTTTTAAAATAGATGAAGAGAAAATAACGCTGACAGTATAATGTAGCCTCCTCGTTGCATTATTTTTCTTTCATAGAGATTCATCAACGCCAAGCCAGATAAACATCACACCAGCTTTGCAAACCCATCTATTTTACATCCTGCCGCCAGCTCCCCTCCGTGTTGAAACATTGGATTCCAGTCGAGGGCCCCATTTCTGTAAATTTCTGGCAACAGGTAAATAAATAAATAGATAGATAGATAGATACAGAGATGGATACTGAATAGACAGACTGATAGATAGGTAGATAGAAAGACAAATAGACAAAAAGGCAGATAAATAAACAGATAGATTGATAGATGATGATAATACTAGGGGATGTTAGATAGCCTTAAGAACACACACACATACACACTTATTTATAATGCGTCTGTATAGAAGGAAGTTATGATAAAATTATGCAGGAAAGATGTCCCAGCGAAAGAGAAATGGCGCTGTATTAAATCTGAAAGGAGGAGCAGGAAGAAGAGGAAAATTAAATGGGAAAGTGAGAGAATACAAAGATTATTCTCTCCCTAATGTTTTTTTCCCTCCTACCTGATTATTTGTCCCAAGTTTTTCCTTTTTTTTTTTGTTTCATATTTTCTTCTTTGTTTCTTTTTGACACGTGTCCGTCATCTACACTTTCTGTGTGTGTGTGTGTGTGTGTGTGTGTGTGTGTGTGTGTGTGTGTGTGTTTTCCGTGTTCTGTCCCACCCTCATTTCCACGCCCGTCAGTTTCACTCTCTTATGTTTTTATTTATTTATTTTTTCTCCTTCTCTCCTTCACAATGTTTCCTTTACTTACATTTTTTTTTATTGTTTATAAGCGAATTTTCATGCCTTTATAGTTCATTTACTTCACGTCATATTTCATCGCTATTTACACATGTAGCTATAGAGCGATTGCCCTAATTGCACATTATTTATAATGGCTGTGTTGACACGTGGATCGTCACACGGTAGTGCTTGCATCAATATTTTCAAAATGACATTTCATGCATATATATATATATATATATATATATATATATATATATATATATATATATATATATATATATATATATATATATATATATATATATATATATATAGATAGATAGATAGATAGATAGATAGATAGATAGATATGCTATATACAATTTATCGATTACGGTGTGAGTTACGGCGCAGATATTTTATGAACTTTACTTTTTCCACCATAACGTAAAACTTTTACTATACAAATTTGCCATGAGGAAAGAGGATGCATAAGAACACACACACACACACACACACACACACACACACACACACACACACACACACACAGAGAGAGAGAGAGAGAAAGAGAAAATTGGGCTGAGTGGAAGATTGATGGAGTGGGATTCAATTAACTTTTTGCTGGACGGTGCTCGTGGATGCATAATTAAGCATAGTTAATAGGTGATCCTATGAATAATTCTCCCCGCATCTCTCTCCCTTTCTCTATTCTCTCTCTCTCTCTCTCTCTCTCTCTCTCTCTCTCTCTCTCTCTCTCTCTCTCTCTCTCTCTCTCTCTCTCTCTCTCTCTCTCTCTCTCTCTCTCTCTCTATATATATATATTTTTTTTTTCTATATGTAGGAGGGACACTGACCAAGGGCAACAAAAATTCAATAAATAAAAAAAGCCCACTGAAATATATACCAGTGCAGCGTCCGTCAAGGGTTTCATACTGGCGATCAGAAAGACAAAAAGCATTCTGAGTGACTGATTGATTAAGAAGCTTGTTAACGAAGATGGATGCAGAATATAAGACATCATAGCTGCAGCTCGATGGTCTGAGGGACTGGATCGGCCATCCTCTTGGGGAACGCAGGCAAATTTCCAGCAGCAAGGAAACGTGAACGTTGATAGAAGAGTTGGAGAAGTTCAGTGAAGCGGAGTGAAAGCATAGAAGAGGCATGTAATGGAAACGGTAGAAGGAAATCATCAGGACCATAAGCCTTCCGGTGGGCAAGATGTGAGACACCACAGAAAACATCATTATAAAGAATTTCAGTAGCGGACAATAACAGCCAGATATTAGAGATGAAGAAAGAACAAAGAACTATCCAGTGTTGAGTTCACACCAGTGATCTGAGGGAAGAGTTCACACACACACACACACACACACACACACACATGGAGGAGTACATGACGTGTCCAGAGTGTATATGTAGGATGCACAGTTGGAAAAGATGTTCTAGGGAGGAAATTGTGTGTTAGATAAGAAATATTTTTAGACAGAGATTAAAATATTAGAAAATGGTGTTTTTTTTTTTAATAGATTACACCCAGACGCAACCCGCGCCTCACAAATTTATACATGGCATTTTGTTTTATTATTCATTTAGCACTTGTAGATCCTATAGATGAATTATCGAGAGAGAAAGAGAGAGAGAGAGAGAGAGAGAGAGAGAGAGAGAGAGAGAGAGAGAGAGAGAGAGAGAGAGAGAGAGAGAGAGAGAGGCAGAAGGGAGAAAGTGGTAGGCAGGTGGCGTAAAATAGAGTTTAGATCTGCAGTTGACGTCAAGGGGGATGGAGGGAGGGGGCGTGAAGAGAAAAGGGAAAAGAGGAGTGGAGAGTGATGAGAGTGAGGGGATATAAATGTAAATATGTATTCTTTTCTTCACCTTTCCTTTTTCTTGAATTCTTTATAGATTAATTAATTTCACCCCATACGTACTGACACATTCCATGCAGGAGGTTTGTGGGATTAGTTTACATAATTACTAATAACAAAACACACACTGACTCCCACGTTGATTACATGAAATTAATCAATGTGTGTGTGTGTGTGTGTGTGTGTGTGTGTGTGTGTGTGTGTTTGAGACGCCGTGCTTGACGTCAACCGTAATAGGGAAATGAAAACTGTATGAGAGAATTAAAAAAAAAATATCATAACACGACAATAATAATAATAATAATAATAATAATAATAATAATAATAATAATAATAATAATAATAATAGTCACCTCATCAGCTGATAGTTTACTTGGTGCCAGAACTTTTGACACAAAGTTACTGAACCAGGTAAAAGTTGGTTCATACTCTGTGTGTGTGTGTGTGTGTGTGTGTGTGTGTGTGTGTGTGTGTGCGCGTGCTAAAAGTTTCGCAGCTCAAACTTATCCCGTGGCCAGTCTCGCTCAGACTTACTGTACAACGCATTACCCATAATCAAGGCTGTACTTACTCTCACCGGCAGGGAAAAATGCCGTTTATAAGACCACGACATGACAATCAAGGCAATACGTAGGTGAATCACACACGCACGCAGTAGTAGTAGTAGCAATAATAGTAGTAGTAGTCGTAGTAGTAGTAGTAGTAGTAGTAGTAGTAGTACTTAGTAAAAGATGTACTAGCAGAGGTTGTTGTCATAGATGATAATAGTGTTGTTGTTGCTACTTTTTTTGCCACTAATTGTGTTTTTTTTGCCTTTTCATTCAGGGTATTTTCATCATTCTGCCTTTGCATCGCCATTATCGCGTGCCCGAGCAAATCTGGCTGGAGGAGAGGCAGCGGAAGGCGTAATGAGAGTGTGCTGGAACGTGCTAGGGGAGCCTGACGGTATTTTGTCGATGTGAAGGTATCTGTATTTTTTCATTGCGTTTTTTTTCATTAAGAGTCTATTTCAGTTGGCTGCCGTCACGTTACCTCTTTGTGAGAAGGCTTACCTGTTGCATGCGGCAGGAGAGTGCGCACACCTGGACTTAATTAATTTCCATACTTTGACTTGGTGTCCGCTTGTGTGTGTGTGTGTGTGTGTGTGTGTGTGTGTGTGTGTGTGTGTGTGTACATGTGTTTGATGGACCCGTGAATGCTATCCATATCAGTATTTACATTAATTTCAGTATATCAATGTATTTCCTGTATTTTTTGTTTGTATTGTTGTTTGTTGTCAATAAATATTTATCAAACTTTCTAACCGCAAGCACATATATGTGTGTGTGTGTGTGTGTGTGTGTGTGTGTGTGTGTGTGGAAGACGGGCTTACAAAAGGCAGTAAAGGCGTTATTATCCCGTGAATGACGCAATCTTGTTAAAATGAAAGAGTTGAATATCAGCCACAAAAGCCAGACTTAAAAGTTGCTTATCTTCCCAATTTTACGCGTTGGCAACTGAGCAATGACGCAATTAGGACAGTACACCAGACGACCAAGGGACTCTCTCTCTCTCTCTCTCTCTCTCTCTCTCTCTCTCTCTCTCTCTCTCTCTCTCTCTCTCTCTCTCTCTCTCTCTCTCTCTCTCTCTCTCTCTCTCTCTCTCTCTCTGGAAAACATATTAAACCTTTTATGACACAAGACGATAAAGTAAGTAAAGGAAAAGTGTATGTACGTACGTATGTGGTTTCCTGTAAATATTCTTCCGAGGCTTGTTTTCTCTCGTCTCTCCTATCTGACTCCACGACATCCAAGGTTAAAGGTCAATAGTTTTCCTTGAAGGGGGAGCGCGAGGCAAGTCATCATGTGGCCGGGAAAAGAAAGTGGGAGAAATGGAAGAAAGTGATGGGGGAAAGAAATGTCTAGATTGAAATTCCAAGAAACACCAAGTTTTTTTTTCTTTTTTTGCTTTTTTTTGGCTTCATACCATTTTTTTTCTCTGTCTCTCTCTGGCTTTTTCCACCCTGGGGTTTCTGTGTGCAAGTGTATCTATATTTATTCTCTTTGTTTTTTTTTGTTTTTTTGTCAGTCTCTATCTCTTTATCCTCCTGGTGTCTGTGCTTCTATCTGTGTATCGTTACGTCTGCTTTCTCTCTCTCTCTCTCTCTCTCTCTCTCTCTCTCTCTCTCTCTCTCTCTCTCTCTCTCTCTCTCTCTCTCTCTCTTGTCCTGAAGTCAATTTTCACTTTTGTCTTTTCTAATCCTGCACGACAGCCTCTATGCATCATCACTCTTATTTTTATCCTGTTATTTACCGAGCCTTCAGTGTATCCTCTTAGAATCCATTACCATGATCTCAGTACTCCTTGATTTACCTTCACTCTTTCCTCAAGGCCAGATAAATTTCTCCTCACCCTCTTAATACGTTAAACTTTCCACACTCTTCCCCCACTCTTTACCCTTTCCATCACCAGTAGTTAAATGAGGAGGAGGAGGAGGAGGAGAAGGGGAAACGGAGAGGAGAAGGAAGGGGGGGTAATCATGCTGGAAATACTGGAACCGCCCCTCGAGTGACTGTTAATTACAGGCTAAAAAGAGATTGCTTAATAACATTGATGATGCGAGCAAATATAGCTTTCCTCCCCGCCCTACGTTTTCTCTTTCCCTCTCTCTGGCCCCCCCTCTCTCTCTCTCTCTCTCTCTCTCTCTCTCTCTCTCTCTCTCTCTCTCTCTCTCTCTCTCTCTCTCTCTCCCGCTTCCCGCCTACCTCTTTCCCGATCCCCATCATCCCATTTTCTTTAATGAATTGGTTGGGTGTGAAACTAATTATCGAAAGCTAATTATCAGCAGCTGCAGAGACTTAATGGGGTTTATGGTGATGTAATTATCGAGTTGTCACACTGAGAGGGATTGGCTTGATTAATGCCCTCGCTCTGTTATGTGTTACGAGCCTGCGGAGGAAGGACGATGATGCTAATGTTAAGTGAGGGACATAAGAAGGTGGCGCTAGGTGTAGGAGGGGCCGGCAGCAGCAGGACAGTGAGAAGATAATTATTGTGGTTTGCTTTGACTGGATATCCAAAGCTGTATCTGGATTTTGGCGTGTTGTTTTCTATTTATTGGTTTCCCTCTTTTTTTTTTTTTTTTTTTATCTGATAGCGCCTACCGTCTGTATCTTCCGTATAAGTTTAAAGTTCGACACATACACACACACACACATACATACGCGATCCAAGAAGCCAGGAAGAGATGAAAAAAGAAATGAAGGGAGGAATGGGAAATAAAAGAATGGCGAAAATTATAGGAAGAGAAAAATTATAAACAAATTCACCGCAGCCACGGCACACACACACACACACACACACACACACACACACACACACACACACACACACACACACACACACACACACACACACACACACACACACACACACAAACAGGGAAATGTGAATGGTGGGGAATAAGAAAGAAGCAAAAGATGAAAAAGGAAATTGCACCGATACCTACATTGAAGCTGCACCAAAAAGGCCGCTTGTACATCGCAAATATCCTTGTCGAAGTTTGTTTCCACAGAAAAAAAAAAAAAAAAGTCAGCTGAGGAACATGGAGGGCAACAAGTGTGCTTCCTTCACTAATGATCAAGGAGGGAAACTGATCAAGAACGCTATGGCTGCTGTAACAAGGAGAGCCGCGGAATGTTTACATTGAAATTAAGTAGGAATAATTCAGTCAGATTTCTAACTACCACTGCGTTTTTTTTTTTTTTTTTTTTTTTTTTCGCATGAAATGACCTTGAGCGTTTAACCTGAAAGGGAATATACAAACAACAAAAATACAAACATGCAAATATGGTCTCTCTCTTGTGCAGAAACCACCTGGAGGAGTTTACATCGTCAATTTTAAGACTGACACCAGAGGGAAGTTTCATTGGTCGTCAATTTATTCATCTGCCTTTATTTCCATAGTACTCTGATTCCTATTGCACATCTTTTTCTGTCGTATAGCGGTTGTGTTTGGTGATGGCCAGGTTACTTAGTGCGTTTTCGTATATTCTTATAGTTACACGTACTGATGTTACGATAATTCCTCTATTTTACTTTATATACCCTGCTTTATTTTCGTCCTTGCGTGCTGTCTTGCCTTTGCTTTCCTGCGGGTGTTTTCTCAGTGCGCTGTCGTATCGTTGCATAGTGAATGGTACATGCAAAGTTTTCTCTCTTTTGTATGTATATTAATGCCCTAAAGGGGGGTGTCGCAGCGCCTGTCCCACATGCTGTATTCATGTTGTCTTTTGGTGTCTTGCATTATACCACATTATCTTTTTCTCCAGTGGTCTAGTTGTCTTTCGCTTCTGTCTGTCTTTGTGGCGCGGGGACGGCATGAACGAAAGACCGAGCTCAAGAAAATGCAAGAGAGTGGCTGTTTACTGCCTTTCAGGTTGTTTAGCAAGCTTTCCAATAATCTTAATTTAGGTTAGTCTGAGAGAGAGAGAGAGAGAGAGAGAGAGAGAGAGAGAGAGAGAGAGAGAGAGAGAGAGAGAGAGAGAGAGAGAGAGGAGAAAAGGGAGGGATTGGGAGAGGACAGATCACTTCCAAGAAAATACCAGTGTGTTTCCAGTGTACACACACACACACACACACACACACACACACACACACACACACACACACACACAGTTAGTCTTGGAGGCCCAGAGGCTACCACCATCTTACTACCCATAATAAGTTTGTGTTTGGACTTCTCCTCTCATCATCATCATTTATTTGTTTCTCTCACACGATTTATCGCCGTACATTTACTTTATTTGTGTAGGACCTGTTGTGTTACTTCTTATAGTGTGTGGAGTGGGGGGGAATAGACCTTCAGGAAGAATTATTTATTTGATGTTCAGTGACTGTGTTTCTTTTGAGGAGAACAAAGTCTTCCAAAGAAATAAAAAAGATAGGGAAGTTAAAATATAAATAGTAGGTGACTGGAATGTAGGCGAAAAAAAAAAAGAAATCTTGTTTATTTCTCTTGAGGTGATGCCAAAGGGACGTAACAGTAGTGATGGAGGATAGATGAGACTGTGTTGTGGTTAAGAATCCCTGTGGCTGTGGTAGTGTAGAGAGACAGAGAGAAAGAGAGAGAGAGAGAGAGAGAGAGAGAGAGAGAGAGAGAGAGAGAGAGAGAGAGAGAGAGAGAGAGAGAGAGAGAGAGAGAGAGAGAGAGAGAGAGACGAATGGTATTTCCTAAGCTGATCTTCCCTTGCAACTATTTATGTGACATTCTTTGCCATTCAGCTCCAGCAGTGGACACGAACAGTTGTAAACATTTTGTCCGCTGTTCTGAGTTTCTTTGTGTGTATTTATCTATGCGCGAAACAAAATGATACTGGCTTTTTTTTTCTTTGCACGAGATCTGTATTTTTATCAATCAATGAAATGATTGGTACCAAGCTTTCCATCGGCCTGGAGAATGTGAATGATAAAAAAACAATAACAACTGGGAGACAATAATGATTGAAATCCATCACGAAAATCACCGAAATCAAACAAAAAGTTGTCCGAATCTTTAGAAGGAAGAGTCTGACGAGCTGGAAGGAGGTAAATTAAAAAGAGGAGAATCAGAGAAAAAAACTCTTATAAAACCTGACAACTGACAGATTTTCATCCTATTGGAAGACTTAGGATTTAACAAAGCGTTCAGCACCATGGAATTAAATGTTGCAGTCATGTTGGTGATGCATGTGCCTCTAAATGAAATAATGAAATGAAAAAGACCTTTTCTTCAAGTTTTCCTGCGTAGGTTGTCATTCGTTTACCTGGCATTAAACATGTGAACTTTCTTGCCTCGTTATTCTAATATCCATGACTGAGTACTGGATCAGAGATTGAGGATCAGTAAATCAAAATTCTAGTCTGGAAATCAATCGTCTTAAGTTGATGACTCTGCCTTGAGTTGATGAATGGAGTGCTTGATACACTGGTCGTCTCACTGTCTCTCATCTGGCCTGACCTCCATTCCCTCTTGCTTCTTCCTCCTTATCTCCTGTCCCATTCGACGTGTCCCCTCTCATCTGAAATTCCGTCTCCTGTCCCAGCCGTTCCATTTTCCGACCAGCACCGCATTGCCACTGTACCCTTTGATCTGACTGGCCTGGCTGACCTCCACCCTCCACACACCAGCACTGTTCTATCACAGCCAGCCATCTCTTCCTGTCTCATTGTAACCTCCTTTATCCTTTGTATTTCCTGTCATCAACAAGGCTACTTTTACGTTCTTTGCACCGGGTATTTCATCTACTAATAACCCCTTTCTCTGTCACCAAAACTATAAACTCCCACTTCATACCTCGCTGCGGTCACTCAGCGTCATCCTGTCCCGCCCCACCCCGCCCCGCCCCGCCCCGCCAGGCACCTTTAAGCACATAACCTGGCGGCTCTCCTCAGGTGGCCGCGCCCCCACAGGCCTCCACACCACCATTGATCACCTCTTGCCAATATTAATCACTCCCCAAGCCCGCAATGCACACGTTAATACAATGCATGCAGCCTGCCTCTCTTACACGCACACGCACGCACACACACACACACACACACACACACACACACACACACACACACACACACACACACACACACACACACACACACACACACACACACACACACACACACACACACACACACACACACACACACACACACACACACACACATCCTTTCATTATATCAGTATTGAAAAATTACAATAACTGAAACTATATCTGGTGTTAACGTATTTTCAATTCTCAATATTTTATCTTATATTGGAAAGAAAAATACTGGAGTATACCAGCTCTAGAAAATCGGAAGATTTAGAGGTGCCTTAGTCTTAAGACAGCGTAATGGAATACCTGTTTTTGGGAACGTAGATAAAATGTTAATGTCAAAGCATCGTTCGGTCAATGTGACTTCAATTGTAGGTCAGTTTCTCGGGGCTTTCAATGTAGGGAAAATAAGGGATCGTTTAGATAAAACAATGCTTAACTGAAGAATCAAAGTATGGCTTTACTGTGGGAGGGGACACGCAGGAGATTTTAGAAGACTCCTGAAGCAGTAGATAATGGAGGCACTTATGATGTCATTTGCTTGAACTTCAGGTAAGAGAGAATTGGTTCTTAAATACGCCAAGGGGTTGGTTTTCAAATGCAGTACCAGTAAAGTGACAAGTGAATGGAATAAACTCAATGGTCAGGTCGTTAGAGCAGAATCAATGGGAAACTTTAAAAGAATATTAGATAAATCTATGGATAGAGAATATAGACTGATAAGGATAAATATATTTTTATAAAGGGGTCTGGCCATGTGCTGCTGTACTGGCTTCTTGCATCTTGCCTTATGTTCTTTTAAGATTTTGTGGCATAGTTCCCGTGGCCGCACCGACCTGCCTGCCTGGGATGGTGCAGCTGCCGGGGAAGGCTGCGGCTGCTGCAAAGTTTCCCATAAAAGATGTATCAGTTTAGGTTTTTGTGTTTTCTGCCTCTAAAACTGTTGTGTTCGTTGTCTCCTTTTTTTTTTTTATTGTTCTCCCCATTTATGTTCCCCGTGGTTCTGCCTTTGTCTTTCTCTCTCTTTGGTCTTTCAAAATGTGGAGGATTTTTTTTTTGTTTTCATAAAGTGTGTTGACAGGTGTGTGTGTTTTTGTTTTATATGTTCACTGTATACGCTTCATAACGCTTGATACTGATAGCGGAAACCAAGATTTTGTATACTGATAAGAAATTGGGAGTTCCTGCAAGTATCAGTGAAGCTTTCTGTCCAGTCACCGCCACACGCCTTACCTGCAGTGCTAGGTAAAGTCAAATCTTTCCCTATGTTTTTTTTTTTTTTTTTTTTTTATTATTATTATTATTATCATCGCTCCTTTTTCGTTACATAATTTCTTTTTTTTTTTTCTTCCCTTACCATTACCTCCTTCTTAACACATTTCCCTCATTTTTCCAGTTTTCTTTGCAAGCTTTCACTTTCCTTCAATCCTTCCTACGTTCTCTAACCTTCCCCTTCTCATTTTCTTTACCATTACACGCTTTTATCGCCTCTTCCCTTCATTTATCCCTTTCTCTAGACGCTTTTCATCAACTCATTTCCGTATCGACAGTCTTCCCTTCACATTCTCCTCCTTTCTCCCATTACATCACATCTTCTCATACATCTCCTCCCTTCCTATACACACATATCATCCACTCTCCCTTCGTGACACCATCTCTCCCCCTCACGCGTCCCTCCAGCCCCTACAGCCCCGCAGCCTCCGAGGGACGCGCCTTAGTCGGCCGTAAGTTATCCTCGCGGCCGGTAAACTTAGGCCGCGAGGACCATAAAGCAGCAGCAGCGTTATATTACCCGCGAGCAGAGAGAGAGAGAGAGAGAGAGAGAGAGAGAGAGAGGTTACTTTGCCATTCGAATATACAGTATAAGAACGATACGCTTTTCTCACGATCAGCTAATCTTTCAATAAGGTGAAGAGAGACGTAAACCACCTTGCATTCCACAAATTGAAGGAATAATAAAAGAGGGGCCGAAATAACGAAACCCGAAGTGACAGCCTCTCCCTTCACAGTCCCTCGGTCGGCTCGATTAGTGGCCCGCAATTTTTACAAGGATAAATCAACCGAGTCCAGAAATATTAACACACCGCTTAGACCTCTTGCTATTTTTGCACCCTGTCAGAGCCACACGGAGCCTGACGCGGGGTGATGCGCTCAAATATGGATGCTTCCTTTCGTTCCAGGTGGTGTCGAGGGGAGCAGTGTGTACCAGGTCTCTGAGAATTGAGTTGCACAGGGCTCAGAAATCCATGGGTCAGATCAGCATTCATGTTCCCATCAACGTTTAATGGTTTGCGGCATGTTAGCAGTCCTCGCTTCTGTCTGCTTCCTGGAAAATCGACGGAGAGAGAGAGAGAGAGAGAGAGAGAGAGAGAGAGAGAGAGAGAGAGAGAGAGAGAGAGAGAGAGAGAGAGAGAGAGAGAGAGAGAGAGAGAGATTTGTAGAGGAGGAAAGAATAGGAAAATAAACAAACAGAAGTCAAAGAGGAGGGCACTAGAAACAGAAGGAAAAGGAGAAAAAGGAGGAGGAGGAGGGGAAGGAGGACGAGGAATACGAGTTAAGGGACTAATGGGAAACAAGAACATGGGAGTCCCTATGGTGACAAAGTGATAAAGAGGCATCGGGCATAAGGGGAAGTAAAATAAACTGAAGAAAAGAGGAATAAAGGATAGTGGGGAAGAAGAGGCGTGAAAGAAAGCAGGAATGAGTGAAAGAGGAAGAGAAAGAAGCAATGAAAAAAGAGATCGGATGAGACTAATGAAGGAAGAGAAAAGAAGGAATGAAAAAGGGAATGGTGGAATCAGTATGAGAATGGAGGAAGGGAGTAAATGGAAAAAGGATAAGAGTGATTAAAGGGAGAGAACCAGGAACGAATGTAGGAAGAAAGGAGGATGAGTGAAAAAGGAAGGAAGAGGAACAGTAAATATGAGAAGGGGAAAAGGAGTAAATAAAGGAAAGATAGGAGTGATGAAAGGGAGAGGATGAGGAACGAATTAAGGAAAAAAAAAAGAAGAAATAGGAAACACTAAATATGGAGAGGAGGAAAGGAGTAAATGAAGGAGGGACAGGAATGATCAAGGAAGAGGATGAGGAAGGGCCAGGCAGGGTGCAGGAAGACATCAAATTCACACTGCCAGCACTAAGCCAGATGGACAGTGCAAGGTTACCATTTAGCGATTAAGCCTCCCGCCCCTGGTCACCGCGCGTGGACTCATGAATGTTGCATCCTCAGGGGGGACGCAGCAAGAGGAGGAGGAGAAGGAGAAGCAGCAGGAGGGGGAGGAAGGAGCAAGGGAAGGTGGGAAATGGAAAAAGAGACACAAGTTTCCGAGTGGGGGTTTACAAATTATTCTATTTATACTGCTGGTAGTGGTGGTGGTGGTGGTGGTGGTGGGAGAGATAGAGGTGGTGGTGATGATTATTGTGGCTCCTCCTCCTCCTCCTCCTCCTCTTAATGGACAGATACGTAACTCATGTGCTCTCCTTCATTAAAACGAGTTCTTCTTATTCTGTTGCAGTCTCTCCTCCTCCTCATCCTCCTCCTCCTCCTCCTCCTCCTCCTCCTCCTCCTCCTCCTCCTCCTCCTCCTCCTCCTCCTCACCCAGACATGTAAATAGTAGTGTGCCCTTGCTCATTAAGGTGGGTTTGTCTGGTTTTGGTGGCAAACGCCATCCTAATTTTACTTTCCTGCACCATTTACTGTCTTCACCACCACCACCATCAACACCGCCCTTGCAGACCATCACCGCTCGTGTGTGTGTGTGTGTTTGTGTGTGTGTGTGTGTGTGTTTAGTCCTTCGGGGAAAAAATTTACTTATCTGATGTTTGGGAAAAATAAAAGTGAAACAAGTAATATTACAAGAATAATTAGGGTAGAAAAATAAACAGAAAAACAGCAAAGTTATCACTCAAAGATTCCACGGCACGACACGGAAAGCAAGGCGTAGTGAAGACCAGGAAGCACTAAGGGAATTTTGGAGAAATCCTGTATATATATAACACGAGTAGGGGAAGAACCATCTATCATTCAGATCGAGATGGTAAAAATCCTTTGGGCGGCCATTCATAGTGCATTGCTAGGAGTGGAGAGAGGGGGGACGCAGCAGTGAAGGGTGAAAGGCTAAAGGTATAGATGAGTAGAGTGCAAGGGAGAGGGGATGCTTTGACGAGTTGAGACTTGTGTGTGAAAACAGGGAAGGAACTCTAGAGAGAACTTCTGCACATGGCTGGAAGTGAGGGAAAACATAACTACATCCTGAAATTGTGAACTGAAAATATGAATAAGAAATGCGTGAAAAAAAAAAATAATAATAATCATTGGTATTGGATAATAAGCAATATAGAAAAATTGACAAGACAAAAAAAAAAAAGTCAAGGAACTGTTTTCAAATTATTGTTGGTAAAAGAAAAACAACTTTACCGTCTGTTAAAGGAAAACATGAACCTGACAAGTCCATATTAACAATCAACACAACTAGAAATAGAAAAAAAAAAACTGAACTTGAAGAACAAATGCTAGTAAAACTTTTTTAAATAGAAACCAGATAACCTAATGATAATAGAGATTTATATTGAAGAATAGACACCAGAGGGAGACCTGCAAGAACGATAGGAAGATTACTCCCTAAGGGAAAGACCATGAACAGAGCAGAGTTCGGGGAAGCCACTGCTCAAAGACAGAGCCGCCCTAACTACAATGCGTCTCGGCCAGCTTATTGCGATCAAACACTCAGCTGTGTGCATCTCGCGGCGGCGGTGAGGGAGGGCAGCGGTTAGGGCGAGGACAACGAGAAGGAAGGAGAGAAAAGGAAGTAAAGGAAGAGAAAACTGCGACTTCCAGCATGCAGAGACTTCCCTTTCGTTCTTTCCTCCACCACCACCACCACTAGCACTACCACCACCTCCTCCACCTCCTCCTCCTCCTCCCCTCTTCCGCCCTCACCTCCTTGTGCACTTCTTTTGTTCTCCTCCTCTTTGTCCTTCCTTTCTCCTAATCCCTCTCAGTTTCTCTTTTTCCCAGTCATGTTGTGCTCATCCATTCCTTTCTTCTTTTCGTTTTTACTTATTCTCTTTTATCATTCCTTTACCAACTATGTGCGTGTGCGTGTGTGTGTGTGTGTGTGTGTCTGTGTGTGTGTGTGTGTGTGTGTGTGTGTGTGTGTGTGTGTGTGTGTGTGTGTGTGTGTGTGTGTCTGTGTGTGTGTGTGTGTGTGTGTGTGTGTGTGTGTGTGTGTGTGCGTGTGTGTGTGTGTGTAGCAAGGAGAGAGAGAGAGAGAGAGAGAGAGAGAGAGGAGAGAGAGAGAGAGAGAGAGAGAGAGAGAGAGAGAGAGACCAAAGAGACTTTTGTTTGTCATCAATGGTGGAGACGAAGCGTTTGTTTTCGAATGTTTGATGTTTTATTCAACGTGTTTTTTTCTGATGTTGTGTGTGTGTGTGTGTGTGTGTGTGTGTGTGTGTGTGTGTGTGTGTGTGTGTGTGTGTGTTTGTGTGTGTTGTGGGAGGGGGGAGATAGATAGACAGACAGAGAAACAGACAGACAGAGGGGGTTGGTTATAGAGGAAGAAACTGCAGGATCAGGAAGTAAATGTGAAATCAGTTCCCATTCACTGGAACTGCGCAAACACACACACACACACACACACACACACACACACACACACACACACACACACACACACACACACACACACACACACACACACACACACACACACACACACACACACACACACACATTCACTCACTTACTGAATGGTTTAAATAATGACGGTAATTTTATGTAAACTGCCTATCTCGTCTTGGTATGCAGTACTTTGATGGGATTTCTATGCATTGTTAAGTTTATAAACGTTCTTAGTATGCTTGATCATTTATGGCGACGCTTTTGGCAGTGTGTCCTCTTTTCTCAGCTGTGCTTGCAAGGCGTCCCCTTTCTGTCAACAAAATGAAGAGTGACAGATGAACAATTCCGTGAAATCAACGAGATGCAAAGATTTCGTCTCCTTTCCCACTCTTCTCTTTAAGCAAACATCTGTCCTGTCGTTATGGGGTTAGGCTCAAGAGAATGAAGTTTCCATAATCGTCGATAATGCAATTTCTTGTCCTCGTTCCCATTAGAAATGTTCCCGTTCTAATTTTTCTTCCTCCTCCCTCTCCGTCCTTTCTTTGATGTGCGTTTAGTGATTTGCTGATCTCCTACCTGATTATAAAGTGACATCCTCAGACTTGTCGATGTTGAAGAAGGGGATTCTCTCTCTCTCTCTCTCTCTCTCTCTCTCCTCCTCTCTCTCTCTCTCCTCCGTCTCCTCTCTCTCTCTCTCTCTCTCTCTCTCTCTCTCTTCTCTCTCCTCTCCTCTCCTCTCTCTCTCTCTCTCTCTCTCTCTTTCTCTCATGGTTCCGGAATTAACAAAACAAGTCAATAGAAATAAAAACATTCTTATTTGCTTTACGATTACCACTACCTTTCTTCCCTTACCTTTCTGTTTCATGTGGGAGGAGGAGGAAGAAGGAGGAGGAGAAGAAGAAGAGGAGAAAAAGGTGGAGGAGGAGGAGAAAGAGGAGGAGGAGCACACTATTAGGAAGATTAAATGAGAGGGTATCCTTTGGGAGTCTGGCATCCAACCTCTCCAGTGAACCTCTTACGTGTGTGTGTGTGTGTGTGTGTGTGTGTGTGTGTGTGTGTGTGTGTGTGTGTGTGTGTGTGTGTGTGACATTTCAGAGTGGGTTGATGAGTAGGTAGATATTCAGATGGATATGAGTATAGATTAATTTACCCGTTCGTATTTGCTTCGATTTACATATTTGCATCAATTTCTATATTTATGTATCTGTCAAATTCTTCGTCTGTGTATCTCTTTCCCTTGCTCCTTTTTTTTTTTATTTCCTAGACTTACATCCTCTGTTTTTGTGAATCTGTCGTTTTTTTCTGTTCGTTCCAGGACTCTCTCTCTCTCTCTCTCTCTCTCTCTCTCTCTCTCTCTCTCTCTCTCTCTCTCTCTCTCTCTCTCTCTCTCTCTCTCTCTCTCTCTCTCTCTCTCCAGAAGCAGGACAAAAGGAATGATTAAAAGTTCTGATAGCTTTTATTAAGTAGAAATATATGCCTTGCAATAAGAATACAATAGTATACTTTTGTATATGTCTGCCTCTAAGTCCAGTGTTCGTCAACATTTCTGCGTCTCAGTTGTGTTCACTCTGCCTGCGCGTCCTGTGTTCGTAAACGTTTCGGCGTCTCGATTGCGCTCATTTTCTCCGAGTCCCGTGTTCGTAAACATTTCGGCGTTTACATTGCGTTCATTTTCTTGTTTTGTATTTTTATTTGTTTTTATTTATTTCCTTTTCTTTTGCTTTCTACACTAAACTTACAACTACATATTTTTTTTGCATTTTCTTGATTTGTATTTTTTTATTTGTCTTTTTATTTATTTTCTTCTGTTTTGCTTTCTTCATTAAACTTACAGCGACATTTTTTTTATTTTCCTCTTTTGCATTTTTACTTGTTTTTATTTATTCTCTTTTTTTATTTGCTTTCTACACTAAACTTACCACTAGAACCTTTTTTTTTTGGATTTTCTTCCTTTATATATATATATATATATATATATATATATATATATATATATATATATATATATATATATATATATATATATATATATATATATATATATATATATATATTTCTTTTTTTACTTTTTATTTATTTTCTTCTGTTTTGCTTTGTACACTAAACTTACAACTACATTTTTTTTTGTTTTGTATTTTTTCATTTGTTTTTTATTTATTTTTTTCCATTTTCCTTTTTACACTAAACTTACAACTGTAACTTTTTTTTTGTACTTTTCTTATTTTGTACTTTTTTCATGTTTTTCTTCTTTTTTTTTTTAGTTTGTATTTTAGATTTACTCTGCTTTGCTCTCTACACTAAACTTACTACAAGATCTTTTTTTTTTCAGGTTTCTTCTTTTATATTTTGTTTTCATTTGACGCCTCAGCCGGGATGTTAAGGCGCCGCAGCAGCGAGAGAAAGAAGGGTGAAATGCAAGAGTAAGGCGAAGGATAGAAGGAGACACGTGAAAATTAGTAGTAGTGATAAAAGGCGGCGGACAATCCAGCTTGCTGTGTTTGATGATAGCAACATGCAACGGAGCAACGTGCGGAGCCTGCTGGGGTTGGACTGTTTTCCTACCTGTTCCTCACTTTGCTCTTCACTTTCCGCCTGATTCCCTCCGTCACTGCCTTCCTTCTCCTCGCACTCTTTCATGTTGCATTCTTCCTCTGTTTCATCCAGAATCAAGTGTTCCTCGAGGGTCTTGTTCTCTTCCTCTTCACTGATATTATCCAGTAGTTCCGTCCAAAGCTCTTCATTCCTGTAGCCGAAATAATCCTCCTCCGTTCCTTCCAGCTGTACACTTGTCTGTTCTTCACTTTCTTCCATAACCGCATTGGCCCAAGAGGCCTCAGCGCGGTCCAGCTCACGCTCCATACGATCCATTTCAGCCTTAAGGGCAGCCAGCTCTGACACACAGCTCCGTTTCTCTTCCAGCATCACATTGGCTTCCTTCTTCAGCACAGTGCATTCCGTCGCCAGGATGTCCACGTACGTGTCCATCGCGGTGGGCGGCTTCACTGGAAGGGGCTCCCAGGCCCGCAGCAGCTCCCAGAAGGGCAGCACGCAGTGCGGGCACTTGCAGGTCTTTCCAACCCAGGGAGCCTCGGCCTCTACCTTTCCTTGCCCTTCCATGCTTTCACTCTTGTCTTGTGTGTGTTGTTCTTCAGGCGCCTTTGTGTTCTCATTGGCCATGCTCAGTTGGAAAACAAACCCGTCTGGCTGTCCCTTCCCCAGGCGCCGCAGGAAGTCCGTCACCGTTGTAATGGCGACAACCTTCCCGTAGCTGTGGGTCATGACCATCTTTACCAGGGCATCGCCTGACCTGCTTTTCGCCTTCAGCAGGCGGGCCATGTCCATGTCTGCCTGCAGGGAGGTGTAGGTCTTCCGGGTGTGGAAGATCTCCTCCCAGTGGAAGTGAAAGGACGCCACCTTCTTGTAGGAGGGTCGTGGCAGCCATCGCCACCACCGCCCGAGCTTCTGCACCGAGACTTTCACCTTGAGTGGCTTGGTGTCTAGGGCGCCGCCGGCCTCCACCACACACACGCCGTGCATCTTAGTATTCTCTGAATCCTGGGTTTTCATTTTGTCTGTAGAGTCACTGGGTGCCAGTAGGTCCGACCCCCTGATATGCGCCTACACTCATGTTTCCTGATTCAGTGACACTCTCAGCTAACTCCAAGCTCTGCGATTGCTTGTTTCTGATTGGACGGCTTCCTGCTTGCTTGCTTCTGATTGGACGCCTGGCTGCTCCCGTTTCATATGTTCACTACATGTTTTCACATGTTCTCTTTGCATGGTATCATCACTATCGGTACTGCTACTTATTATTATAATTATCGTTATTATTATTATTATTATTATTATTATTATTATTATTATTATTATTATTATTATTATTATTATTATTGTTACCATTATGGACATTACCATTGTTATTAATGGAAAGAATTACCCTCTCTCTCTCTCTCTCTCTCTCTCTCTCTCTCTCTCTCTCTCTCTCTCTCTCTCTCTCTCTCTCTCTCTCTCTCTCTCTCCAAGAAAGACTTTAATCTCTTAAGGATCGTTAATCGACCTTTACCTGCTGGTCTTGGGCTAATTATCTTACGGGAAGGTGTGATGAAGATGAAGCTTACTTATTCTGGCCCATATTATGAGACGCAGCCTTTTTTACTCGATAAGACTTCGTTATTTACAAACACACACACACACACACACACACACACACACACACACACACACACACACACACACACACACACACACACACACACACACACACACACATATCAATACGTAAGCTGGAATGTGCTGTGGAGTGGCATGTTTCCGAAATGTACTGCAGTCAACAGAAACTAAAGTAATTTGTAATGCCAGGTATAAGTATACGCCCATTATCCCATTATATATTGCATCAGTAGTATAAGTATTTATGGTTACACGCCTTGAATAAATAAAGTAGCAGTTTGCATGAAAATGTATGTAAACTTCCATTTTAGGGTAAAACAGAGAGAGAGAGAGAGAGAGAGAGAGAGAGAGAGAGAGAGAGAGAGAGAGAGAGAGAGAGAGAGAGAGAGATTGTAACTTTGGAGATAATTCGAGTTAGCGTAAGTCTCTTCTTCTGAATATTAGATGAAATTCTCTCTCTCTCTCTCTCTCTCTCTCTCTCTCTCTCTCTCTCTCTCTCTCTCTCTCTCTCTCTCTCTCTCTCTCTCTCTCTCTCTCTAGCGCTCGGCTCGGGAAATGCAAATTTATTCGGCAATTAGTAGGATCTAGAATTCATTAGCAGTACACACATGTTTCAATAGGTATTCGCGTATGTTTTTTTTTTTTTTTTTTTTTTTTTTTTTGCGTGCACATGTGTAAAGCCTGATGGATTTTGCGTTTTGCTGGACGTGACACGCGGAGCCAGCCAGATGCCGCAAATTTCAGGCGGGATGACTGTCATTTACATTTGTCCATGTGTTTTGTGGCGCTGGGTTGGTGAGAGGGACGCCTGCATTATGCCAAACACTCCTAACGTGCTTACAAAGGGATCCTGCTCCCCATTCTCCCTGTTCCTTTTCCTGCTTCTCCCGTCCCACTCTCTCTCTCTCTCTCTCTCTCTCTCTCTCTCTCTCTCTCTCTCTCTCTCTCTCTCTCTCTCTCTCTCTCTCTCTCTCTCTCTCTCTCTCTCTTCCTCTTTCTGACCATTCATTTCACCTTCCTCCCTCGTGTTTTCGTTAGGTTGTTATGAGGTAATTTATATACATTTGCCCCATCACCTGCTCAGTAATTGAGGTCACGAAAGGAGGGAAAGACGCAAGGAAGGAAGGACAGATGAAAGGAAAGGGAGAAATGAAGAAATGGAGAAAGGCACTCGTATCAATAAAGCAGATGAATGAGGAACACACACACACACACACACACACACACACACACACACACACACACTCACAGCAGGTCAGAGTTGCCACGGGATGAGTCTCATTTGGGTGAAATTAAGAATAATGGCCATGCCTTCGAATGCTAAACCTGAGATTGCTAAACTTCCAAAAAAGTGCGAATAGGACTAACGGAAGGAATGGTATGAGGATTTAAGAAGAAAAGACGTAATTTATTTGATTTGTGTGCTTTTTTTTCTGTTTATTTATTTTGTTACGTTGGTTCGTATTATGTTCATGTTCATGCTCATCTGTTTATATACTTTATTTATTTTTCTGTTTTATTTTCTACTTCTCTTTGATTTAATTTGACTATGAACGTTCTGCTTATGTTTATTATTATTTTTTTTTATTATTATCATCACCCTTTAGTGTTGCTTTTGTTATTCGTGTCACTAATGATAAAACGTGTTGATAATAACAAAGATAGCGATGATGATGATGATGATGACCAATTTGAAAGAAATCCATTGAGTGAATTATTTTATCTTGACGGCGTTACTGAAAGCTCCCCTGATACTGCTGTCACCATTCAGTGACAGGCTCCTAGGATGGCTGGATGGCTCCATCTCAAGCCTTCCGTGGCATCAGGACAGTTTTTATTTTGTTTGGATATGTGTTAAAATACATAGGACAATTATTAATACATGTTACAGTACAACCTGTCCATTTTTCTGACGTATCAAAGCTTCAACTTTTCCTTCAAGATATTAGTTTGGTCTACAAATCGATGTTTTTCTTGATATATTGCTGAGTATAGTGTATGTGCCTCTATATCTCTAGAAGGTTCGTGTACTTATCTATCGGTGTCTTACGGTCTAGTGTAGTGTTGTTTTTAGCTACTGAGTTCACTGATCGGTACATGTTTCTACCAAACTTCACAGGACTTCCTTGATGGCTTTTTTGTGAGAGGGCTCAGGGGCAGAATCTCTCATTTCAAGTTGCCAGTCCACTTGATTAAGATGTCTTTTTAGGTTCTAGCAGGACTCACTGGAGACCAGCGCGCCCACACACACACACACACACACACACACACACACACACACACACACACACACACACACACACACACACACACACACACACACACACACACACACACATGCACACACACACACACATTAGATACACAGTGTTTTATCGATCACAGGTACAGTTACCTGAAGTGTGCTATAAAAATATATATCAAATAACGCTTTATTATTATCAAGATTCCTCTTTTCTTTCCTCCGGCGAGGAAAATTTCAGCTTACTTTTTTTTTGTATTCAATTTTGTTAACAATCTTCACACCAGTCAGTGTTCTTTTCATAGAAACAAAAATTCCAGGATAATCCAGAAGTCCTGTCCAAACTCAGGGGATGGTCACAAATCTCCCTTGATATTCTCCCCTGACTTCAGCTGGGCATTTCTAAGGTTTTCACTGAAAGCACATTCTATGATAAACCCATTTGAGCATACTCATGGTAACTCTTGCATAACACAATTCTGTTTAAAGCGGCTGGTTGGTGCTGCTGTTGACAGAACTTCGCTGTGTAATGTTAGGTTAGGTTACTGCTGTCGAAACACTAAGCATAGACTCAACAGTAACTGCCAAATATATTTTCCGCAAGTTATGTTGATGAGGTGTCAGTATGTCTGGCATTTCTGCGCTTATTTCACATCGGCGGTCGAACACTGTTTGAGATTTCCAGCGGTGCGACAGTCCTGCTCGATACAGAAGTCATATTTTACGTAAAGGGAAAAACGTGAAACTTTGTTGAAATTTATGTCCGTTTACCACCACAACCGCCACCACCGTTACTGCCACCGCCATCACAGCCAGCTCAGAGTTCCCGACATTCTCTTAAGACTCCTGGAAATAAAGAACATTACAGCGGCAAAACTCTATTTTACTGCACCGTTTGGCCAGAGGGTTTCCCTGCGATATAGGGCGAGCCGATGTGTGACGGGGAGGGGGAGGGGGAGGGAAAGGCGTGGAAGTAAGTGGGTCGTACTCCCTTCCCTCTTCTTTGTTATACGCCTAATTCCTACTTAATGATGTTTAGATAAAGCACATTAAATTACACACACACACACACACACACACACACACACACACACACACACACACACACACACAGTTATCCACTCACATGTAATAGGTCTTGAAATTTTGTTTGGTTCGACGCTGTGTTCAAGAGAGAGAGAGAGAGAGAGAGAGAGAGAGAGAGAGAGAGAGAGAGAGAGAGAGAGAGAGAGAGAGAGAGAGAGTCATCGGCATCTCAGTCCCATGGTACTTGACTCTCAGTGGGTATCTCCGCGATATTCAGTTTTCAGAGTGGTAGGGCGTGGTGGTCCCTGCCCTTTGCTGTGGAAAGTCTTGTTTCATTACCACCAATGTCAACCACTGCAACAACAGTAATCAGTAATCAGGTTGTTAGTGTTGAGTCATTAGGGAGCTTTAAAAGATTAGACAAATTATTGATGGAGATGGCAAGTGGAAATAGGTAGGTGTGTGTGTCATACCGGGGCTACCACTTGTAGGCCTAATGGCTTCTTGCAGCTTCCCCTATTGTCTAATGTTCTTATGTGCTTAATAATGGCACCGCTTTCAAGATTACCGCCATTTATACAACTGTCACCACATTCATTAGTCCCACCACAATTAAACTCAACATGGCCATAAGTACCGCCGCAACTACCACCACCACCATAACAACTACTACTAATTGCGTTACTAATACTACTCTTGCTCCTACTGCCACTACGCTACACCAACTACTTCTACTACTCTTTCTGCTGCTGCTAGTACTACTACTACTAATACATCAGCAGCAGCAGCAAGGTTATCACCACGAAAATAGATCTGATTACCTCAATGGCTATCACCACCACCACCACCACCACCACCACCACAAACAATTACACTGTCCAGGAGCAGCATAATATCCACCATTCCGCCACTCCAACCAGCCCCAGCTTGCCGCTACCTGTGATCCTCCCTCTCCGCCAGCTACTCCTGCACCAACCAGATTTTCCCGGGTTTGGTCTTAATATGCGGCGTGATTGCCACTTGCAGTCTCATTACGTCTCTAACACCCGCTTGCTGCTTCCCTGTCCTCGCCTGCGCTTCTCTTTCTAAGCTTCCTTTCTGTCTCTAAAAGTGTTATAGGGACACGTGGGCTTCAGTATGTGTTATTTGACTTTTGTTCTCATTTTTTTTTTTTTTTTTTTTTATCCTCCTGCAAATAGTAGGTGATTTTGCGTGTAGGGAATTTCGTTTTCCTCAACTAGAATAAGTTTAGGAGAGAGGAAGAGTGTAATAATAATACGTACATGCAACACACACACTATTAAGTTGATGTTTAATTTTAATATATTTATCTTTTGTTCTTTCGTTTTGTGTTTCCACCCTGCTAGGTCTCTCTCTCTCTCTCTCTCTCTCTCTCTCTCTCTCTCTCTCTCTCTCTCTCCTCTCCTCCTCTCCTCCTCTCTCTCTCTCTCTCTCTCCTCTCTCTCTCTCTCTCTCTCTCTCTCTCTCTCTCTCTCCTCTCCTTCTTCCACAACTGAGTCGTTGGTAGGCCATAAAACACTGTCTCCCCTCCCTCCTTCCCCTTAACAACTGGGGCAGGTGAAAGGGGGCGGCCAGCTAATTGAAGTATTGTGTTTTGCTGGGGAGCTGAGGTGAGCGTGGGTCTTCCTCTCTTAACTTGCTTTGCCTCAGGTGGGAGGATGTTAGGTTTTTAGTTTATCTTTAATGTTTTTTTTTTTTTTTTTTTTCGTTTTTGTATGTGTGTTCTTGTCTTGAATGTTATATTTGAGTTTATTTTTCCTTTTGGTTTTATCGTTTTTTTTTTTTGTCACATTATTTCTCTCTCTCCTCTCTCTCCTCTCTCTCTCTCCTCTCTCTCTCTCTCTCTCTCTCTCTCTCTCTCTCTCTCCTCTCTCCCTCTCTCTCTCTCTCTCTCTCTCTCCATTTCTGCGGGATCCTCTTTCCTCGTTTATTCTTCCTAAACATCAATTTTTCCCTGACCTGTGACCTGTGTTTTTAGTGTCCACGTGTTGCTCTTCCCTTTCTTCAGATATTGATGAGTTCGGTGTTTTCGTTTTTCCTCAGTCTCGAATCATAAACTGATCATGCAGTGCTTGTTTAATCATATATCATTTTAGGGTGTTTTTTTTTTTCTTCCTTCTGTAAGTAAAGTTTCATATATTTAGGAATTTCTAAAAATATCTATGGCATTTCTTTTGTCACCTGTTATAATGTGTGTCGCAAAACGTTTTTGACCTCCAAATGTAACAAAAAAAGGAAATACCAACAACAACAATTCCTTTAGTAACAACAACAACAACAACAACAACAGCAGCTATTACTGCCACTACTACTACTACTACTACTACTACTACTACTACTACTACTACTACTACTACCACCTCTACTGGTAGTACTACAACCACCACTACTACTACTACTACTACTACTACTACTACTACTACTACTACTACTACTACTACTACTACTACTACTACTATTACTACTACTACTACTACTACTACTACTACCACCTCTACTGGTAGTACCACAACCACCACCACTACTACTACTACTACTACTACTACTACTACTACTACTACTACTACTACTACTACTACTACCACCTCTACTGGTAGTACCACTACTACTACTACTACTACTACTACTACTACTACTACTACTACTACTACTACTACTACTCCTACCCACCACCACTATATCAGAAACAACAACAACACACACGCAGAGATGGGCCGTGCAGCCTCCACCGCTAGCCAAACAAGTCCTCGGGAACAGCCCATGACTTATGGCTTATGGTGGTGGGCTGGCAGTGAAGAGACGCTGGCTGGCCTGGGCTCGCCGTCCTTCCATTACCTAATCGCCCCGCCACAAAGGAGCAGAAAGCCAGTCATCTTCACTAAAGTTTATGAAAATCACTCGCCTGTGTATTTCCTGCCTAGGTATTCCAGTAACTTAAGGGGCAGTGCGAGGTGAGTCTGGTCTTACGTTGTTCCACGTATTTCTGTTGACCATTCTGGACCGATAGGTAATGAGTGTTTTTATTAGAGACAACGACCAAGGCCAAACAAAATGGGTAAAAGAAAGGCTACCTAACAGAGATAAACGCTCAATGTCGTAGTCAAGAAGTATCAGCAATAGAAAAATCGAAAAAAGGACCACTTTAATTAGCTAATTTCTTTATTTCAGTAATCTCATGTTATTTTATTGGTCCTAAAAACTGAAACTATAAGCGCTGAAAAGTTTAATTTCCTTGGGCCCACTTTTTTTTTTTTACTTATCTTCAGTAATTACACTTCAAGCCTGCGCTACAAAACTGTATTAAGGTGGAGAAAAAGCCTGAGAGTTAATCAGCGTGGAAGTAATTTATACCATCCGTGGTGGGAATGACGTGACTGACTTTAGATATTACTGCACCACATAAGAACATAAGAACATAAGAAATAAGGGAAGCTGCAAGAAGCGACCAGGCTTACACGTGGCAGTCCCTGTATGAAACACACCTACATATTTCCATCTGCTATCCCCATCCATAAACTTATCTAATCTTCTCTTAAAGCTCTCTAGTGTCCTAGCACTAACTACATGATTACTGAGTCCGTTCCACTCATCTACCACTCTATTTGAGAACCAATTTTTTCCTATCTCCTTCCTAAACCTAAATTTTTCAAGCTTGAACCCTTTATTTCTTGTTCTACCCTGGTTGCTGATCCTAAGAATTTTGCTTACATCTCCCTTGTTATAACCCTTATACCACTTAAAGACTTCTATCAGGTCCCCTCTTAACCTACGTCTCTCTAAAGAATGTAAATTTAACAGCTTCAACCTCGCCTCGTAAGGGGAATACTCCTCATCCCCTGTATCCTTTTAGTCATTCTCCTCTTTACTGATTCTAATAGACCTATATCTTTCCTGTAATGTGGGGACTAGAACTGCACAGCGTAGTCTAGATGAGGTCTGACCAGCGCCAAGTATAACTTTAATATTACTCCCGGCCTTCTACTTTTAACACTCCTAAAAATGAATCCTAGTACCCTATTTGCCCTTGTTTCTGGCTTCTATGCATTGTTTCCCTAGACGGAGTTCAGAGCTAACTATAACTCCTAAATCTTTCTCGTACCCTGTACCTACCAGAGTTTGGTTGTCTAATGTGTACCTATTGTGTGGGTTTCCTCTACCTACGCTAAGCACTTTGCATTTATTGATATTAAATTGCATTTGCCATCTATCCGTCCATTCATTCATTCTATCTAAGTCTGCCTGCAAGGCGATGGCATCCGATTCTGACCTAATTAATCTACCTATCTTTGTGTCATCCGCAAATTTACTAACATCACTGCTAATTCCACTATCCAAGTCATTGATATATATATTAGAAATAACAATGGCCCCTAATACTGATCCCTCTGGCACTCCACTAATTACATGACCCCACTCGGATTTCGAGCCGTTTATTACCACTCTCTGTCGCCTGTTACCAAGCCATGACCCTATCCAACCTAACACCTTCCCATCTATCCCGTGTGCCCTAACCTTTCTCAGGAGCCTTTGATGGGGTACCTTGTCAAATGCTTTACTAAAGTCCAGATATAAGATATCATAACTATCACCATTATCTACTGCCTCGTACACCTTACTGTAAAAACTTACAAGTTTGTCAGGCAAGACTTCCCCTTCGTGAAGCCATGCTGTGACTGATTTATTAAGTTATGTTTGTCTAAATGTTCCCTAATGTTCCTCGCTATTATTGAGTCTAACATTTTACCTACAACTGAAGTTAAGCTGACAGGTCTATAATTAGACGCTAAAGTTTTATCTCCTTTCTTAAAGATGGGTACTACATTAGCCCTGCCTCCACATTACTGGTACCTCACCCGACTCCAGTGCACTGGCCAAGGGGAACAAAAATCCAATAAAAAAAAAAGAAAAAAGCCCACTGAGATGTCAGTCCCAGAACAGGGTCAGAAGCGGGTAGTCAAAAATTGAAGTATAAGTGTCTTGTCATGTTATTGGCCGAGTTTACCTTGAATGGGATCACGTTTTCTTAGTGTCCCCGTGTTCCGGTTACCTGCCATTCGGGCATTATCCTTATTATTGTTATAAGTAGTGTAAGGCTTATTTACCCATTTTATATCATGTAGTATTATCCTCTTCATAATTTAAGTTCTCTATATCTTTGTATGTATAAGGAAGGAAGTACAATTGAGGTGAAATACGTTGAAAACGAGGGGAGCTTGAGGTGGGCAACAACACATTCCAAGGAGGGGAAAAGGCAGAACGCCTTGGGTCGTGAAGTAGGGGAAGAAGGTGGCGTCTCTCAGGGAAGGATCTTGGTGTGTATTGGTGATGGAGTGAGTTTTGTGGAGGTATTAGTGGTGTAGCGGTATAACCTTGATATCCAGGATCAGGTTAGTGAGTCTTTTGTGGTACCAAGAGCCTCTTGTCCGCTGAAATTCGGTTGTTGAGTTGTGCCGGTGACGCTGTTGGGAGGGGGGTCATAGGTCAAACTGGCAGCCATTTTGTGAGTGGAGGTTGTGGTGTTAACCTTGGAAGTTGGTTGTTGTGGAGTATTGGTGATTTTGGGGGACGAGATTGTGGTGTTATGGGTAATCTTTGGTGATAATGGTAATCTCTTGTGAGGCTTGAGGAGGTGAAAATACGGGAATTATTGTCCTGGGGACGCGGAGGTAGTGGCGTCCGGGTAAATTCCTGCGGTTGAGGGGAAACATTTCTGTGACTGGTGGAGGTGTAAACGGGTTATGGTGACGTGGGAAGTGACGAGAACGTCATGTAGTAACGTGTGCTACCTCATGTTGTTTGTGAATTATTATTAGTATTAATATATGTGCTTGTAACATAGAATAATCGTGTTTTCTATCCCCCCCAACAACAATCTGGTATTAGAGGTAATTCCAGGTGTGCTGAGTCAAGGTAAAGGTGGAGTAAGAGATAATTCTGACGATTTCGGATAGGTCGGGTAGGCACTCGAAGCCTTTAAAAATCCAGACCTTTAAAACTTTCCGGGATCAGTGTAACGTCCACTTTCTTAGAGAGATAACCGGGATCGTACGATCGCAGGTAAGTAGGCGATCGTGACAGTCTTGAAACCTCTCTCGATGGAAATCAAGTCATAGGAAGGTGGAAATACAGAAGTAGGCAGGGAGTTCCAGAGTTTACCAGAGAAGCCTTTCTTCTGCAAGATTCCAATCAAAGGTAGAGGGAAATATTGCAACATACATGGAGGGTCTTCCACTCAGACTCCACTTGGGTCTCGGGAGATCACTTTTGGCGCACCCTGATAACGGGTTGTGTGTATCTTGAGTGCATTATTTTTAGGGGGGAATTCCATTACCATCTGCTTCTCCTCGCTCGACTCTTCAGATCGATTTCTCAGTGTTTGAAAAGAAATGTTACACACGGAAACGAAATAAATAAATAGATAAATAAATAAATAAAATAGGTAACGAACTCAATACGAATAGAATGTGAAATTACTCGGTTCTCAGTAACACAGCAGTAAATATGATTACGAAAATTAAACAAGGAGCGTAAGTGTAATAGGAAGGAATATATAATCTTCGTCAATAAAAAATAAAAGAAAAAAGAAACCGTTAATATTACCGCAAAACAAGGCAAGGAAGGAATAATGAAATAGAGTGAAGAATAAATAAAGATTAAATTATTTATGAAAAAAAAAATCAAACTCCCTAAAAGAACCAATAAGAAGAGAAATTTGATAGAAAAGCTAAAACGCCTTTCCAAGAAAGAATAAAGAAATAAAGAATTAGGTAAGATTAAGCTCTCTCTCTCTCTCTCTCTCTCTCTCTCTCTCTCTCTCTCTCTCTCTCTCTCTCTCTCTCTCTCTCTCTCTGTGTATATATATATATATATATATATATATATATATATATATATATATATATATATATATATATATATATATATATATATATATATATATATATATATATATAATCAGAAACCTTAACAATAAGAAAGATCTTACAAGGGAAGAATGAAAAAATAAAGAAGAGCGAAAAAATTAAATAATGGTAAAATTATTTATTAAAAAGAAAAAAAAAGACTCAGAAACCTTCTAGGAAAAAAACATAAGAAAAGATTATTGACGGAAGAGCTAAAAGATCTTGTCATGAAAAAAAATAAATAAATTAAAATGAAGACGAACAAGAGATCAAGTAAGATAAAATTACTTAAAATAAATATTTAAATAATAAATAAAAGCAGAACCATCCTGAATGATCCTTTTTTAACTGAAAATTATTATTTTCATAGGCCATTGTCAGTGTTGTTGTTGGTGGTATTACTATTGTTCTTAATGATGATGATAATAATGTAATTGCTTCAGTCCAATTGCAGAGCACGCACAAGCTGGTCCCCACTCACCACTCGCCCACCAGTTTTTTTTTCCGGACCGACAGTTTGTACTCATAAGCGTTTCAGAGTTAAAGAAGACCCACATCTACTCACAACAAAGAGCGCCTCTGCTGCCTAATCCGAGAAAAGCTAGAGCACAGGAAAAAAATTGCACGAGTGTACTTCAATCATGCAACGTTGATAATACGCAAAAAGAAAGAGTGGTAGTGGGCTCTGCATCATCTCTCTCTCTCTCTCTCTCCTCCTCTCTCTCTCTCTCTCTCTCTCTCTCTCTCTCTCTCTCTCTCTCTCTCTCTCTCTCTCTCTCTCTCTCTCTCTCTCTTTCTCTCTCTTTCTCTCAGTGCATAGTACATGAAGCCATGACGGTGCTGAGATTAATCTGTCGAGACATATGTAATGTTTGTGTATGTTCAGGAACAGACCTTAACAGTGTTTCGTTGTATGTTTGGTGGTGAAAGAGTTTGCTCTCACTCTCTGCTCTCTGGTGACACACACGAGCAGGGAAGGAGCGAGGGAGAGGGTGACAGAAAGAGGGCAAGGTCGTAAGAGGAAGGGGGAGGAGGAAGGAGGAGGAAGAGGCGGACGGGGAGGAGAAGTGGAGGGTCTCGAAGGGACTCTGTGAGGAGATAAGAAGTAAGGTTGGAGAGAGAGAGAGAGAGAGAGAGAGAGAGAGAGAGAGAGGAGAGAGAGAGAGAGAGAGAGAGAGGAGAGAGAGAGAGAGAGAGAATAAAAATAAACGAGGGATATGCAGCTGAAGGAATGAGTGAGAGAAAGGAAGAGGGGGAAGAAAAGTTCGTAATTATGAAGAGAAGGGCAGAAAAAGAAGAAACTTATAGAAGATGAGAGACAAAACAAAAACAAAACAAAACAAAAAACGAGGAGAAAGAGTAAGAAGTCATGAAGAATAAAAGGGAGAAAGTAAAGAGATGATAAAATTATGTAAAAAAGAAAATACGAGTAGAGGATGAAATCAGGAGTATTGAAGAGAAAGAGAGAGACAGAGATAATGAAGAATGAAGGATTGTAGGATAAATGGATAGAGAGAGAGAGAGAGAGAGAGAGAGAGAGAGAGAGAGAGAGAGAGAGAGAGAGAGAGAGAGAGAGAGAGAGAGAGAGAGGGGGGGGGGGGAACTAAGCTAATGAGATAAAAAAAAGAAGAGATGATAACTGGCAGAGATAATGTAACAGGAAATAAAAGATAAATTAGGAGGCAAGAGAGCAGTGAGAGAGTTAATGACAAAATAAAAGACGTTGAAGAGAAAGAAGAGAGAAGAAGAAGAAACGAAGATAACAAGAATAATGGAAAACAACACGAGGAAGAGAAAAAGTAAGGAAGAACAAACACGATAATAACACCATTTTTTTTCTTTACGAACGAAGAAGAAAAGAAAAAAATGAAGTTAATGGAAGAGAGAGAGAGAGAGAGAGAGAGAGAGAGAGAGAGAGAGAGAGAGAGAGAGAGAGAGAGAGAGAGAGAGAGAGAGAGCACTTGCAGCCTTGGCTCTGTACCACTATTCCTTGGCACTTATTTAGACATTTACATAAACCACTTACCCCTCCCCCCTTCCCTTCTCTCCGTCCCATCAACAACTGCATACTGTCCTTCCTTCTCCCCTTCCTCCCCTTCCCTCCCCTCTCCCCCTACCGTGACGTGACGCGACGTAACTACAACCTTTCTCTCTCTCTCTCTCTCTCTCTCTCTCTCTCTCTCTCTCTCTCTCTCTCTCTCTCTCTCTCTCTCTCTCTCTCTCTCTCTCTCTCTCTCTCTCTGCGAAAGGAAGATAAAATTGTCTTTTAATAGAAGAAATTTTCTGTGCATTTTAACATTCTAATATACATATTTTTCTGTCTATTTATTTGTTTATTTATTTAGTTTCACATTCTTATTCACCGTTTCATTTTACTTTTAATCATTCATTCGTACATTTATCTCCCTTTTCGTGTGCTCTTAATTTGTTTCTTGGGCACACGCAGTGTTGGTCAGAAATGGAGTAAACTTCTGTACGTAAATTTTACCTCCACTAGGTACTCGTACTCGTATATTGCATGTTTCCCTCAGTGTGACGTTCTCCCATCAGATGCTGACAGTCTCTCAACAACACCAGACAAGTGATTGTTTCTTAGCACACCTGAGTTGAGGGACAGACCTGAACGCTAAACACGGTGGAAGGGAGTGTGGTGTGGCAGAGGAGATGAAATTGAGGTGGACGGGAGTGTGGTGGAGCAGAGGCGATGAGGTGAAGGTTAAGGCAGGAACGCTAGGCACGGTGGAAGGAAGTGTGATGTATTTGGTGACTGGCAGTAACTGTATACTTCCACTTCTGTATTACATAACTGACCACCACTGTATTTCCACTTCTGTATTACTTGACGAGGCGTGACTGTACCTCCACTCTAGTTTCGTCCATCCACGCGTGTAGTTTCTGACGTCCTTTCCTCCCGCGCACTTATCGCCGCCTCGCATCTGTCGGTTACTCCTCCGTAATTACGACTCTTGTTTGTGTGTTGCATGCTGTAGAATTCAAGCGGCCTCTTGGAACCTGCTTAACTCTTTCACTGCTACACGGAACAATTAGCAGCACGAAAAGCAATGGGTGAAGTCTTTATGACCATCTACAAGAAAATTAACGATGAAAAAGAATATATTTTGCATTTTCTTCCCAGTTCAGAGAACAACTAAAGGTATTTCAGAGTGACTGGTAATTAGGGAGAGGGCTAAATATTCCATTGTAGCGCAGAGTTGCCTAAAAGTAGAGAATTTTAAGCGCAGGATTTTACTACACACAATACGTAACATAATTGTAAGAGAACAGCTATTTAACTTAATAAAAATAATCTAATGTTAATCACAGAAATACTCCATTGTAGCTCAGAATTGTATAAAATTGAAGACTTTTCAAGCGAGGATTTTATTTGGCACTACGTAATTCACCGATTGGCAGAGAGCAGCCTTGGAGTTTAATGAAAATCATCCAATATGATCCCAACTGAAGAAGTGCAGAATGCTGGATTCGTAGGGCTGTGACCCTTTCTTCCTTGCTTCTGTGCACGTCTTTTGGGCACGTGACGTGTGTGTGTCCGTGCGTGCGTGTGTGCGTGCGTGTGCGTGGCTTGTGTAGTCACCTCTCGCTTGACAAGCCTGTATATGCGACATATATATTTGATCGTCCTTTCTCTTCCTCCTTCTTCCTTTCCTCCTCCTCCTCTTCCTCCTCCTCCTCCTCCTCCTCCTCCTCCTCCTTTCGTTGCTTTACTGAAGTTCTTGCTGACTGAAAAAAAAGTAGGAATAGTGGTACTTACAATGTCTTTTCAATATAAAATTTCATTAGTTTCTCATTATTACATTATATATATACTCGTATATATATATATATATATATATATATATATATATATATATATATATATATATATATATATATATATATATATATATATATATATATATATATATATATATATATATATATATATGTATTTATTAATTAATAAATTTATTTATTTATTAATTTATTTATTTATATATATTTTTTTTTACTATCCGTCCTGGGTGGAGGGAGCAGTGGGTGGGGAGGAGCCTTCGTCTTGGTTATCCTATTTTATTGCATGTTAGATAGTCAGATAGTCAAACATGTCTGCTTCCGTTTGTCCTCGTGTGTTTCTCTTCCTCCTCCTCCTCCACACTCCCATCATCTATATTAAGACATAATTATATAGTAACAGAAATAATAATGCGTAGGTACTCGTGCCAACATACTGTCACGAATTCTACGCAGTGGTGTCTGTTATTAATGTGTAACGTCCCTGATGATGCGGCGATACCCGAGATACCGGTGCCTTTGATAACGTGAGGGGTTTGTGTGTTTACAGACTGGGGTGTGTGCGCGCGTGTTAGTGAATGGGCTCATAGGTCTGTAATTTTGAAACGCTCTGCTCTCACTTCGACTATTTTCAAAGGTGTTTATCCAGATGCTTATGTAGAAATCTTGTTAATCTGTCACTAGAGCCGCAATAATACCGTCACTGAATGCACGTCTTTTCAACTCAAGCCTTATGAAAGCAGTGGAGGTGCGGCGCAGATGTGTTTCAGAATACGGTCTTACAGCCTCAAAACGCCTCGATCAGTATATCTCTACTCGTCATGATAGGCTGCAGTGGAAGTTACCAGGCTTGTACGTCAGTGTTTTCATGGTTCTAGGGAAAGTTCAACAAGGGCTTTGCATCATCGGTGAGAAAAAGTGCCCATGAAAACCCCGGAAAATCATCTTGGTGGCCTTTGCAATTTGTCGTGATGAGAACACAAAGCGTGGCAGAACACGGCCAGTGTGACGCACGGCGGGGTGGCTGACACGAGGAGGACCGACTTGCATGGACTGAATGTGTCTGAGAAGGATGTTATGAGGTCAGATTGAGTAGTATGTTTAGTCACGGTCAGGGGTCCTTATACCGCACTCTCTTCCACGGTGTCAAGAGGTCTCCATCAGCCCCCACCCAGCCCGTGACCTGCTAAGAGCCTATCTGAGCAGAAAATTTAGGTCTGTATTCTGAAACACTTCTGCGCCGCACCTCCACTACTTTCAAAAGGCTTCATTTGAAGTTACACTATTTTTTTAAGGGTGTCTTTATGGTTCTAGTGATAAATAAACAAGATTTCTACATTACTGACGGGAGAAACACTCTTGAGAACCTGGCTAGTCATTGCTGTGGCCTTTGAAAATAGTCGTGATGAGAGAGCAGAGTGTTTCTGAAGACGGGCCTTAAAGGATTAAAGGAAAACGCAGAGCACATTAGGAGTTACTCGACTTTAAGCTATTGTGTATACTTGTACGTTGTGGGTGAAGGTGTGTCAGGGCTAAGCATTTTTCTTCTTTATTATCATGACACCCTACGTCGCACATCTATTATGGTCTCTCTCTCTCTCTCTCTCTCTCTCTCTCTCTCTCTCTCTCTCTCTCTCTCTCTCTCTCTCTCTCTCTCTCTCTCTCTCTCTCTCTCTCTCTCTCTCTCTCCACGTGTGTGCTGCTTGGCATCGTCGCCATTGTTGCCTCATTGAAATAAACATCTCATCCACCCTCCACCCTCCAGTCGCTCACAGGACATACTGAGGTGCGCACGACTACTCCTCTGCCTTGCCGTGTGAGGGAAGGTGAGGTGGCGAGTGATGCAACTGAGAAAGGAGATATGTAGGAAAGAGTGGAAAATTAATTTGATACGAAGGAAGAAAACTTGAAGAAATAAGAGATCTGCAAAGAGAGGAAATAAAAACTGACACGAATACTGGTGCGAAGAAAAATAAAGAGAACTGAATTGAAGGGAAAATGGGTAAGAAAAGAAGGAAACTTTGAGTCAAGACGAAAGAAGGGAAGAGAAAGAGGAAACACAGGAAAACAAAGTCGAGACTGAGGAAGAAAATATAGTAAAAAAGTGGAAAAGGAGGGAGGAAAGAGGAAAGAGAGTAGGAGAATAAGGATACAAGATGTGAAAAACGGAATAACGAAACGCAAGGAAGGGAGAACAGGGAACAGGGAAAACCGACACTGACGAAGAGAAATTATGAATGGGCGATATGAAGGAATACACTTTTTTTTATTGTTTTTAGCTGCTTGGAGTATATGTAATGTTGAAATGGTTACCTGAAATCTCTCTCTCTCTCTCTCTCTCTCTCTCTCTCTCTCTCTCTCTCTCTCTCTCTCTCTCTCTCTCTCTCTCTCTCTCTCTCTCTCTCCAGTCAGAAGTGCGTATTAACATTTAACGTGTGTATGTGTGTATCTTGATAAGAGCAGATGAAGACAGCCCCGTACATGACAATAATTCTTAGCTACAGGAAAACGGCGTGGGAAGAAAAGAAAAAAAAATCCTTCATTGTTGTTGGCGTTCTGTGGCAACAACCAAGACTCCACCGCCATGTCGTGCTGCTGCTTACAAGTTCACCAGATTACTTCCTTCCTCCTTGTCACTCTTACTTTCCTTATATTTTGCTTCTTCCCTGCCACTTACTTCCACCAGCTGGCTACCATCACCGCCATCCTGCCTCCCGCCTTCTGTCGCGCCTCAGCTTCACCACGCCTTCCGCGCCAGTTGACCTCATTTGTCTGCATGAACCAAGTGGTGCCTGCAGGTGGGCGAGGGTTGGGTGGGGGACTAGGGACGTCTTACTCTCCCCTCCCCCTCCGCCTTCATAGATTATGGAAGACGTTTTTTTTTTTTTTTTAAGAGTTTCGTTGCGGTTGTTATCTGAGGCCTGGAACACGACGCGACGCTCTGATTGGCCGATTGCCCTTGTTTTTGCCGGGAAATCTGACGCAGCTGGGGTGCTGAGCGGATGTCACACAGCTGAGTTTAGTCCACACTTGCTCGCCTTGTTCCGGTGGCTCGGCCTTGAGCACGGACTCTAAACCATGGTACAATTTGGCCGGTATTCTAAAACGCTTTCCTTTCTCACCACGAATATTTTTAAAGGCCACAGATGATTAGCTGGGTCCTCAAGAGTGTTTTTTTTTTTTTCCTGTTTATAGCGTAAAAATCCCGTTAGTATCTCACTAAAACTTTAAAAACACTCTTAAAAATCCGTGTCACTTCAACTAGAGCCTTTTGAATGTCGTTGAGGTGCGGCACAAAAGGGTTTCTGAATACGGTCTATTCGCGTGGTGGTGCTGGTGTCACGTGACAGACAGGACAGCGGGGCTTTCTTCCGCACTGAACAATGGAACAACAGCCAGCAGAATTATACCAAATTTTATTGTAACATGCTCTCATTCATCGTAATTTTACTTACAATTGCGTTTCGCCTGGCGTAACAGTGGCGTGGGGACTGCAGCACAGGACACAGGAATGGCTCTGCGGTCCTCAAAGTGACCACAAGTCAACACCTCACTCACGGTGGCGATGTCATGTCAATAATTGTGATTTTAGTGCATAAGACCACATATTGAAACAGTTCTGCGCTGCACCTCTACTACTTTCAAAAGACTCTAGTTGAAGTTACACGGGTTTTTTTAAGTTTTTAAGGTTTTAGTGACAGATTAACAAGATTTCCACATTATTAACAGGAGAAAGAATTTTTTGTAACCTTTGAAAATAGTCGTGGTGAAAGAGCAGAGCGTTTCTGAACACGGGCCAAAGATCTCGCCAGCACGTAATTATTGCCCTAGAGATAAATGTAGCCTTCAGTAAGTAACTGTTACTGAATCTGGACGCGTCATGTGGTTAGTAAGACCATCGTCATCATCCAAATAACACATAATTATAGCAGGATCTAATCTATCACCCGTAATTTCGTTTCTGCTGAGAAGCGTACAGTGTGCCTGGATGAGTGTGCCGCCCCTGCCACCGTCGCCACCGCCCGCCACACAAGTCTGCGGGAGTGAGTGGACGCGGTTCGATCCGTCTGGGCAGCGAGCGCAGATCAGCCTATACTCGTACATACAAAACGAGAGACGTAAACCTTTCCCGCTAACATTCTTCCCTCATTCTTTTCTTATCGTTTAGTGTTCATTATTTACTTATTTATTCATCCACTCATTCATTCATTCATTCAATCATACATTCATTTATTATTTTTACATTTTACGTCTTGTCATGATTCAGTCTGTTATTATAGTTCTTCGTGACGCTAACTTTGTTATTGATGGCGTTGCCTTTCCCCTGACGCATTCTTATATCAAACACGCACGGCAATAAGCAAAACATACAATGCTGCCTAGTACATATCCTTATAATGGTCCGTATTCTGAAACGCTTTGCTTTCTCACGACGACTATTTTTCAAAGGCCACAGAGATGATTAACCGGATTCTCAAGACTCCTGTCAGTAATGTAGAAATCTTATTAATCTGTCAATAGAACCGTAAAAAACACCATTAACAACCAGAGTCTTTTGAAAGTAGTGGAGGTGCGGCGCAGAAGTGTTTCAGAATATAGTCCCGTCTTGAAATAGATTTAGAAAAGAGGTAAGAAAAATGGTTCTCAAATAGAATGGTAGATGAACTGAATGGACCCAATTGAGTCATTAGGGAGCTTTAAAAGATTAGATGAATTTATGGAGAGGTGGAAATAAGTAGGTTTTTTTTTTTTTCTTACAAGGACTGCCACGTGTATAGGCCTGATG
>NW_026973700.1:822500-842795 GCF_035594125.1 Scylla paramamosain
TGTGTAGGAGTACATAGATACACCATTAGAAGTTCGAAGTAGGTTCCAGTAATGCGGTTTGCACCTCGTTGGGTACTGCCACGGTCTCGGTCATTCGGCTGACTGGACGCCTACCGAAAATACCACACACTCACGCCTGCAGTGGTTTTCCTTTATTGTGATTTCAGCACCACCTGGAGTTTGGGTAAGCACTTTGTATTATGATGGTATTGTGATTATGATATATTTATTTAATATCAACTTTGATGAACATGTGAAGTGTATGTGATTACAGTTAAAAGTATTTGGGTGATCTTGTTAAGTACTTATTGTGAATGTACCTTGTTGGTGATATTTGATAGAAACATGATTTTCTATGGAGTTGGATCAGTATAACATTTCCAGACCATGTTTATATTATAACTTGTGATGTGTCCGCTAAATTCGTGTAGGATTTCGTATTCACTTAATTGGTTGTTGGCAGGCCTCTGTTGTATACTTGCTGTGACCGTGTCTGGGGAATCTAACTGCGCCTGTGAACAGCGCCCGCAAATAAACTCACGGCACCTGTCTGGAAGTTTCTGTACCAATCCCCGCTCTACAACTGTCCACGCTTTTAAGACCAAACTGGATATATACAGAGATAGGATACTATGAGATTACTCCCCTCCCATAAATCACAACTAGGTAAACTAGGTAAACACACACACACACACACACACACACACACACACACATTGTTTTATTTATTTATTTATTTTTTTTCATTCTTATAATTCCAGCACCTTTTCATCTTTAGATATATAGATATTTTTTTTACTGCACCAAGAAAAATGTATACAGTATATACACATTATAGGTTGTGGTCCATCAAAAAACACATTAAAAAGGTTTTGACCAGTTCTTATGCTTTTATAAGTATTACATCATACAGAATTTCTTTTGACAGATTTACTATATTATGTATATTATGGTTCTCTGTAATAATGAAAGTCATTGTTTATTATTTCTGTTTAGAGTTGTGTAGTTTTTTAATATTTGACTGTCACTGTGTCCTGACAGCACTGAATTGCTGGAATGTACGAGTCACCACCAAGCTGCAGGATTTCTTCATGGTGACCAAGATTGGTGCATTGCTCATTGTCATCATTGCTGGCATCGTCCACCTTTGCATGGGTGAGTGAACAAGTGAGCCAGTGAGTGAGTGAGTGAATGTGTCTTTAGCAGCGTTGCCTTTCACTGCAATGCCATCAGCCAGTCAGTCAGTCAGGTGTCAGTCTACATTATATTAATTTTGGGGAGTCTTGTATCCCATAGCTATTAAGTATATTTAAAAGACTGATGTTTACTTTATTTTTTGTAGGGATAGAACAAAATCATGTGTGTCTGAGACCTCACATAGCAAGTTTGATTGATCCTGTTGTGAAATCTTGTTAATTGTAGTAGCACACCAATCTAATCATTCTTTAGTGCCTTCAGTTATATGTGTTCATGTTTCCTATGGCTTTCTATTTTAACCCTTGTTTAAGTCTTGTTAGTAAGCCATTTTTATGCATAGAACTTTGCTTTATTGTGCTTTTGTTGATTCTTTACAGTCAAGATGTGAAAAATCCAAGTTCCAGAACACATTAAAAATTCTTAATAGTCTTTCTGAAGTACACAAAAAAAAAAAAAAAATCTACATCATAATAATCTTCACCTCCACTTTTCAGGCAACACTGGAAACTTCCACAACTCCTTCCAGGGCACCAGCACTGAGCCAGGCGAGATAGCTGTCTCCTTCTACTCAGGCATATTTTCCTATGCTGGATGGAACTACCTCAACTTCATGACGGAGGAGCTGAAGAACCCATTTGTGTGAGTACCGTCTCTCCCTCACTTGGCACCACACTGCCACTCACACCAGCTGGTTTGTAGGCCTTGGCTCAAGCTTTACTGTGACAAGACACAAACACAAGGCAAAGCACGACTGACTGTGAGGTGCTTCCCTTATGGTCCAAGCAGTAAAAACTTGTCCTTTTGGGTTGTCAGATTTGGGTTCAAGCTCTAGTCAGGTTTACCTCGCTCATTTATGATAGATTAATTTCTTGCTGTTTTGTAATGGAGAGCATACTTCTTTGTAGAGTTGTGACAGAATGGTCTATCTTTTTAAGCATATACCTTTGCTTTTTATCTGTTATCTATAAATCGTGATATGTGAATCATCTCTTTCCATTTTGGACTTGTATATTTTGCAAATGATCTATATGTCTTTGTACCAAATTAACATGCCACTTAAAGGTATCATGAATGCAAATTATCTTTCTGTTTTTGTATTATTTTGATTTCTTTGTTGGAGTGACAAATATTGTTTCATTGGTTACAGCGTTTTCCTCATAAAGTATTTTTGTTCCTTCCTTGGATTCTGTATAACTATTTTTGTATAAATTTATGTGAAGGAAATAGTAATATCTTGTTCACATTATAGGTTTTCTATATATTACATCTTCACAAGAAATAATTAAGAACAGCTTCACTAGAATATGAGCAACATTGTGAAGGTTGTGTCCTGTTAGTACATAATTAATTTTGAGAAATACAAGGAGCTCAATGATCAGATATCACCACCAGTCACCACCCTGCCCCCTGCCACCCTGTTAACATCACACCCTGCCCACAGTAACCTGCCCCGGGCCATCTACATCTCCCTGCCACTGGTGACGCTGGTCTACGTGATGGCCAGTGTTGCCTGCCTGGCTGTGCTCTCCCCTTGACATGCTGTCCTCTGATGCCATTGCTGTTGTGAGTACACCATTGACAGCTTCCATGAGTAATTTGCATTGTGTTGTTGATGGCACCATGTGACTGTTGTGGCACAAGTGATAGATAAGTTAGTCAGATCATTCAGTAATTACTTTTATAGAGAATGTAATTATAGCAGACATTGCTCTGACTTTTCTAGTGTTTTGAGTCCATTCTTTAAACTTTACAATTATATGCAATAGCTTAGATATTTTGGTTCTCCTATTAGCATACCACAGTGTATTTATGTTAGAGGAAAAGACAATAATCAGGAATTATCATTAATATTAAGTTTGGCTTATCTAGCAGCTGCAGACTTCAAGCATTATATAATATGAAAATTACTTACCTTTCTAAATTTTCTCCCCATTGTTTTTTGATAATTTTATCACACACTATCCAAGCTAATGGTCAGTGTTACAGAACATAACCTTAGTTGTTGTTGTTGCCTTGATGACAGACCTTTGCTGACCGTCTAATGGGCAGCGGCAGCTGGGTGATGCCCTTGCTGGTGGCCCTCTCAGCCTTTGGTGGTCTCTCAGTGCACATCATGACTTCCTCCAGGTGGGTGTTGCTCCTGCTAGCCTTTCAGATCTATTTTCATCTGTTCACCACCTATTTTGTTTGTTGATGTAATATATATATAATTTTCCCAGCTGATTCATCACTCTTCCTGACCACCTGCTCTTAGATAGGGAAAACTAGCTAAATCCCACTACATCTCGGGCTATTTATCTCTATACCAGGCTTGTTTTATCCTTCAGGGTAGATAGGCAAGGCAAGGCATCAACATCAGGGTCTGGAGAAAATTTAACTGCTCTTCCTCTCATACACTTGACTCATCATAACCACAAATGCATACTACTTCACTTCAGGATTGTCTAGCTCTTTTTGACTGAGGAATTTAGGCTTTCTTAATTCAAAACACAATTAAGAAAACTAAGAGAACTTGTAAAAGAAGCCATCAGGCCTACATGTGGCAGTCCATGCAGGGAACATACTGACACATCTATTTCTATCTTTCATTGTCATCCATCAATTATAAGAAACATAAGAAAATTCTCTCTCTCTCTCTCTCTCTCTCTCTCTCTCTCTCTCTCTCTCTCTCTCTCTCTCTCTCTCTCTCTCTCTCTCTCTCTCTCTCTCTCTCTCTCTCTCTCTCTCTCTCTCTCTCTCTCTCTCTCTCTCATACCTAGTCTCACATCTGGTGTTATACTCCTGCGTTCAGGTTTTCTGTCATATATGAATAGCTGTAGTGTTTGGTGAAAATACCACTGCTATATTAAGAGATTTCCTGCTTCATTTATAACCACTAATGATGATGGAGTTCAATTCTAAAGTTATCTTATTTATTTTAACAGAGAATCCACTTTATTCAAGAATTTAGATATACTTGATTGCAAGATTTCCATGAGCTCCACAATCCATTCCTTTCATACACTCCCTCTACTCTCTGTCAGATTTAGAGCACAAGTTATGACTGGTAGTAATGCCCCACTCACCAGCTTAATGATGTTGACAGGTTGTGCTTTGTGGGTGCAAGACAAGGCCACTTCCCAGACAACCTTGCTCTCATCAACTGCAAATGCAACACTCCAATGTCTTCTCTCATCTTCCTGGTAAGACATTGTGCAATGCTATGTGTGCGTGTGTGTGTTTATAGGTTTTTATTATTGTCATTAACAGATTCATTGCTGTGGCTTTTATGTATTTTAAAACAGTATGTGTGACACCTTTCATAATTTTTGTGAATAGTAGCTTTGGTTCAATTCGTCCTCTACATGTTGCAGTTGTGTTCTTTTGAAGTTGGACAAAAACAACATAATTTTCAATGTTTTTTTTTGTCAGTAAAATACTACTACCACTACTACTGTGTGTGTGTGTGTGTGTGAGCATGCATCATGGTCCTTATGGTGTCCCCTCAGGATGTGCAGTGTGAGCTAATATTTTGACAGATGGAAAGAAGTATGGAAGTGAATGTACTTATGTGTACATTATTGCTTACCTACACAAACATTTTTTAGTTCTTAACTTCATCAGTCTCTAGTTTCCAAGTTGATGTATTTGTATGAAAAGTGATTGATGAGTTTTCCTAGAGTTATTAATAGATTTACACACACACACACACACACACACACACACACACACACACACACACACACACACACACACACACACACAAACACACAGTTTTTATATATTATTCAGTCAGACAGAACACATCCTCACAAATGAAGAAAATAGATTTAGGTTGGAATGTTTAGTTAGCTTGGTGCGTCTAAAAGTGAATATTTGTCTAAATGCAGTTTGTCTATTATTTTCTTGTAATCACCTTCTGTATCAGAACAAAAGCATGTGGGACTAGTTCAAAGTACCTGGTGCCACAGCCCCACATGATGAGATCTGGCACAACTGCCTGTAATGCCCCTTCATGCTCTCCTTCACTCAGTCATTAACAGTTTGTCTTACCGAATGAGAGGTTGACAAAGCATTCCATTTTAACCACAGCTTGGAATATTCACAAAGACTCACCTCCACCTCCTCTCCTTCCTCTTCCAGGGCCTGTTGTCACTGGTCTACCTCTCCACCATGGACATCTACCGCCTCATTGACTACGCCAGCTTTGTAGAGAGTTCATTCATCCTGTGCAGTATCGCCATTCTGTTGTACATGTGCTGGAAATACCCTGACATGGAGCGGCCCATCAAGGTGAGCACCAGACAGCAGTGGTGGCTGTGATTATGATCTGCCTGTGGTTTTATTTTTATTTATTTATATATATATTTTTTTATTAATTTATTGTTATTTGTTTATTTATTTATTTGTGTGTGTGTGTGTGTTTCTCACAACTCAATATGGGAATGGGATTATGATGATGATTCAGCCTTAGAAAATGGAGCAATGGAAGAAGATGGAATAACAGGATAAGAAAAAAATACTGAAAGAGGAGAAGCAGGAGAAAAATAGGGCTAGCAGGAGAAAGAGAATAGGATGTTACTTGGGAACAACAGCAATTGATCTGAAAGGAGAGGTGAAAACCCCACACTGGTGGATTACCAGTTTCAGGTATCATGGCCTGCTGTGTGAGAGTGCTGGCCCAGGGAGTCAATCCCCAACAACTTGGTCTCATGGCTGCCTTTACAGGAAAACCTGTTTCATTAAGTCTGTTCACTGAAAGCTGAACTAGGCAAGCTGTGTCACCCTAGATGAATTAGTGAGAAATAAAGAAAATGTATCAGTAAATGCATCGCCAACATGAGTTAGCCACCACTGCTGCCACACAACCACCACATCAATACATACTACCTCCTCAGAGCTTATTTATAGTTGAAATGTATAATTATCATGATGATCTGTTGAACAACAGACAAACCACTTCACTCTGAGAAGGCTGTGTGTGTGTAGCTGAAAGAGGACATAGTTGTCACAGAAATTATACTAAATATATAGACAAATGGCATGCTGATAATTAGAACAGGACACAGATGCCACAAGACTACAACGCCTCCCTCTCTGTGCAGGTGAACATCATCGTTCCCATCGCCTTCCTGCTGGTGTGTGGCTTCCTGGTGTTTCTGCTGCTGTATGTGCGGCCATATGAGGTGGGCAAGGGCCTGCTCATCACTGGCTCTGGGGTGCCTGCCTACTTCCTCTTTGTGTACTGGCAGAACAAGCCAAAAATTGTCAGAACAGCACTTGGTGAGTGGTCTGTTTATGGTTGTCCTTTTGTTGATGGGATGTTAGGCCAGTGTGCCACAAAATAGTAGCAAGACAATACTGAGTGTTATGAATGAGCCCTTACTTGTGGAGGGGCACTGAAAGACTAGGGCTTTCTTTTCCATCTTTCTTGAATATTTCTTGATAATGTGAGTAATATTCACTGTTTGCCATATTTTCCTTGGCAAGAAAATAAATGATGAACAGTATGGTTTACCACCTTCTTACATTAAACTATTTCAGTGCCATCTATTCACTCACCAACAGCTGGAGCAAGGAATATACATCCATACTTTCATTCATATAATAATGTAATAACATTCTCAGTACTTTTTTACATCTTAGCCTCAAGCTGTATAAATTTATGTGCATCTATCTCTATACTAAGCAGACATTCTCACAAAAAGTACAGAGAATTAAACTATCCATTCCCTCACACAGCATCACCTGACCTGGTGTCCACACATCCAAAACTGACATTGTCCTGTGTCCTTCCAACAGACCAACTCACTGTTTGGACACAGTTGCTCTTCGTATCTGTGAAAACTGAGTGAGGAGTGACTGACTGCACCTCCTCTACCATTACTACCATCACTGCTGCTGCTACTGCTGCTGCTGCTGCTGCCCTACCACAGCTGCCAAGAAATGCACTTGTGTGTGTGTGTGTGTGTGTGTGTGTGTGTGTGTGTGTGTGTGTGTGTGTGTCATCATATCATACAGCCTTCACATATTTTATCCACTTGGTTATGGTTCTGTGCATCATGGCAAATCACACTGCTGGTAGACAATGGATATCTGAAATGTTCCCTACTTTAATCCCCTCTGAACTGCTGTTACTGCTGCTGCTGCTGGATCCTTGGTGATCTGTTTGTATTTTTGCTCAAGTGGCTTGTGTGTGTGTGTGTGTGTGTGTGTGTGTGTGTGTGTGTGTACTGATGGACCTTGGGAGGGCAGCTGGATGGTGTGAACTGTTGTCAGTGATGACAACATGCACACACACACATGTGGCAAAAGCAACACAGCAGCAGATTTGTCAGCCTGGATATGCTCTTTGTAATCTGTGATACTTTTCAGAAGGGGAATATTGAAGGTTTTATACATTATTTATTAGTTATTGTATTTTGGTCATAGGCTGATTTTGCACCACTTTAGCTGATAATTTGAAATTGGTTCTGAACCCAAGAAATACTTGAAGGTGCAATTTTCAGATAAATTAAATAGTATTCCAATTGTACATAGAGATAACAGAAAGTAAGTGAGAGTATTACATAACTGTTTTTGGTATTTTGATTTTTAGGTTTTCACCAAGAGGGTTGTTAGTCCTGGTCTTTGCTTACTGCCTGTCTGGACCTCACAGTGGTGATGGGAAGCCTCAAGCGTGTGACTGTCTGGCAGCTGTGTGGGCCATTCTGGATGAGTATGTGCTGGATGGATGTTAACTGGCACCACATGAGCTTATTTGTTGGCAGATCCAGATGTTGGGAGTACCACAGTTGCTGAGACAATGAGGCAGTCCTGTTAGGGAAGTTTAGTGACTGAACACTGAAGGTTGACCAAACTCCTCTTGGGCTACAGCTATCATTGTACTCATAGCTCAATGGGTAAAGAGTTGTGTACCTTGAATGTTTTGATGGGAATCCTAGTGCTATTCCCCTTATGCCTTGCTCAGCAGGTGTATGTGAGACCTGTGGATGGTGGTGTTATCACAGTCAAAAATGTTTTATTGTCCCACACTTTTTCCCATTGTCTTCAACATTTTCCCTTAGTATCAAGTCCAATAATCCACAGACTCTCCTCACAAATATAACAGGTGACAGATGCTAAGGAGGTGACAGGACTTCAGATTGAGGGAAATCCTAAACACTGGGAGTGAGTGTGGCAAATTACATGACCTCTGACCAGACTAGACCAACAGGATAAATGAACATGGCCTAACTCCAGGCTGTGCTGTGTTGAGGCAGTCCTGGGGTGAGGTGACAGCTGGTGTGACACTCATAGTCACTGGAGCAGCCAAGAAGCCTCACGACAATTATAAATTGATTAGCTTTGGCACAAGCCTTTGTTATCAGCTAGGCTTGCCTCCTTCACAATGCTCCTGTCTTCCCCTCTGGTGGTCAGCCACTGCCTGCACCTCTGCCTTGTAGGGAATTTACCTCCTGCTCATGAGTGACACGATGAAGAAAAGGAAATAAATGTACATCTTTTCATCTCTGCATGGGACAAATGAGGGCTGTGTGTGTGTATTTCATAATTTATCTTATTTTTTTTCTGGGCATTTATGGTGCTGAAAGACAAGAAAATTCATGCATACATTATGATCACTCATTATTAATCTTTTTATTTTATTATCCTTTTCATTATCATCAAGACCGTGCTGGGCTTAAATTAATGTGTGTGTGTGTGTAATTATAGATATGTAGTTGTATTCATGTCCGGTGGCAAATCAGATATATTTTGCTTATTGGTGAGAGAGAGAGAGAGAGAGAGAGAGAGAGTAGTTTTGGCCCAACAGTGAGTAATGATGATGTGTAAAGCATATTCTTCTAGGAGCAAATGAGGCAATGTGTCCGCCAGGCATCAACATGTCACTTCATTGTTACCATGTTTTTAAGCATGAAATAAATGTGCCTTTTTTACAGCTAGCTTGTTTGATTGTCATCAAGTGTGTGTGTGTGTGTGTGTGTCATGCGAATCTTTCTGGACTAGCCGTCCCAGCTATTCTCTCTGTAGAGTTTAGAGATCATGATTATGGTTTAAATCCAAGGAAGCTACAGACTTGAGCTTCCTTGAGATGAGTAAGTTGAGACCTGTCACGCAGCACGTTCCATTGGCTCACAGCTGAGAGGATGAGGATTCGACTCCCGGGCCGAGAGGAGAGGAGCTGTGGGATTTGTCTCCCTCCCTTGCTGGAGTGCAGACCCCCTACTAAGATGCCTCTATTCATGGGGGATCCATCTAAAGTTGTGATCCAAGGCATTCTGTGTAGCATGGTGCAGTGTGACCCACCAGGGATCCATGGTTTGGTGGAGGTCAAGAATTCTACATATCGTCTACATTCCTTGGTTGAGGTGGTTCCTCGTGAACATGGCGGGTATCGTGAATCATTATTTCTGCTGTTTCTGTCGTATGAGTTAAAATATTTGTCTAGCGATGTCAAAGGATGGCCAAACATAAAACAAGCGGTGGTTGGTAATATTCAAGAACAGCAGGCGAGGATTGAAAACCGTAGTGGACTGGTGAAATGAGCGAAGCCAGGAGGTTGTGCACATGTTCATTATAATGTTGCTTTACCTCAGATGATAAAATACCCATCATGGTGTATATATATTAAAACCAATGCAGTCCAAACATGAATAATCCGAATCCAAAGTTGGAACGAAGCCGGATTCCGGACGGACACCACGATAGCTGTCTCGTGTGCGCACTGCGCAGTGTACTTGGTCGTGAGGAGTGACATCAATGCTTGTCTTTCTCGCCTGAGTCGTTGACGTGCAAGGACGTCTCGTTGTTCTTCTCCTGTGGCCAGAGGTGTACTCTGTCGTTAAGGCCGTGGGTGGTGCACATGTGCCGGACAGCCAGCTGATGGGCGCCAGACTGTAATGGTGATCAGCCGGCTGCTACTGCCACCAGAGCCGGTGAGGCCATGAACTGCTCCTCTCTGCCGCCTCCTGATGGACCATCTGCCCTTCGACCACATCTGGTAAGGTTTGTGTCCATTCCCTAAAACCAGTACAGCTGACTTGGCCTGGCAGTGGCCTTCCTCCCGCTGCCTCGGTATCCCCGCTGGGGATGCCTCCCCGCCCCTCCCTCGTTCCCGCCAACCCCGACCTATATTTAGGTGGTAGTCTAGAGTGATAGTCAAACTGGGTACATGGTGCACCCTAGGGCGCATGATGTTTTTCAAAGGATACTTGGAAATAATTGGGTACATGACATGGCTAGTGCATGTAAGAGTGCACAGTAGGCAAAGATGTTTTAGAAACAAAATTGTGTGTCATGTAGCATGTACATGACATGGCCAGTATGTATTAGAGTGCACAGTAGTACTCTAATACATATACATGAAGCAAATTGTGTCATGTAAGAAATTAATTTAATCTTAAATTAAAATATTACAAATTAGCGTATTGTATATTACACTTGGACGCAACTCGCGCCTCACAGGTTTTGAGTTGTAGCATTTTGCTTTATAGTACATCTAGTACTTATAAAACAGTTATGTAGGATGGGGTGATTATTTTTTTATTATTAAAACAGAGACGTGCTACTTTAATTTATATTTTTCAGTCTTGAAACTATGTATTTTTTATTTATTTATTTATTTATTTTTTTTTTTTTTTGTAATTCATTATCCTATGTGTTAGGATACATGAATATCTCAAAAGCTCCCTTGAAGGTCCATGAGCTTATAAAAGGTTGGGAAGCAGTGGTCTAGAGGATCCGCCTCACTGTCGCGGTGTTCCGCCACTGGTGCCCGTCCTGGCGTCCTTCTCTCCCTTTCTCTCAAGGCCGCTTGGTCGGGTAGTGCTTTGGAGGTGACGGACCAAGGGGTTGTATAGAGTGAGGATCATTTCTTTCATTTATGTTCAAATGATCTGCCGATTAAGACAATTATTTTGTTCGGGTTGTTTACGGCTTACGAACATTGTTGGCTGTTTTAGGCTGCTCGATATTGTTACTCCCAAAGGGAAGGAAGTCCTGGATGAGTGTGTGGGTGTTGTACCTTGGCATCAGCAAAACAAGGTTAGTGAGTGTTAGTGAGTGTTCATGAAGGGAGGAGGAGGAGGAGGGGAAGAGAAAAATAGTATTAGTACTACTACTACTACTACTAATGCAATATGTGGTGTAAATTATTGCATATCGCAGAATCTCGTGGCGTAATGCACCCCACAATTACGTATTTGCTTTTTATACGAAACATGGTTACACTTCTTTCAAGTTCACGGAAAACGGATTTTCACAACAAAAGGAGAGCCTCACAGAACCAAGGACTATTTTGAAACACTTCTGTGCCACGCCTCCACTACTTTCAGAAGACTGTAGTTGAAGTTGCAAGGGTCTTCAAGGGTGTTTTTATATTTCTGGTGGCAGATAAACAAGATTCCCTTGTTATGAACAAGAGAAAGACTCTAGAGAACTCGGCTGATCAAGTCTGTGGCCTTTGAACATTGTCGTATTGAGAGAGCGAAGCGTTTCAGAATACAGGCATCAAACACAACGAGGCGTGATCCGAAGCTGTGTTGGTGCTCCGATCAGAAGAGTGAGACAGCCGCGGCGCTCAGATCACACACACAGTCAGTCTTGCCGCCAGTCGCCGCCCAGCCTCGGATGGCGGAGCGGGCACGCTTGTTTCCGATCCGGGATATGTGCTTGTGTTTCACTTGTGACGACTCTCTGACGCCTCTGGACGGTTGTGTGTACCTGGCATCCCTGCAACACACACACACACACACACGTCCATGTACCATAGCTTATAATTTAACAGCAAAACATGATTACAAACATTTATAAAGACATCCAAAATTATAGAACTACAAACCAACATAACACCATAAGTTAATAAATACAAAATAAGTAACTATCAGATTACACACACACACACACACACACACACACATACACATACACACACACACACACAGGCAGCAGCAGCAGCAGCAGCAGGATCGGGTGAACGGAGCCATACCTTCTCATCACCAGCAGGTCAAATGAAAGAGTTTTAAGTGCAGGAAAGTGAAAGGACTTCAGATAAAGTGAAGGAATACAAGTGAAGTGTTCGGAAAGTGTAATCTGACAAAGAAAGTGAAGGAAGAAAGAATGAAAGAGGGCAAGGCGGAGCGGTGCAGAAGGGAGGAACCAAGAAAGGATACGAAGCAAAGGTTTAAGGACGAGGGAGAGGAGGAGAAAGGTATGGAAGTTAGCGAGAGTGTGGTGACTGTACCCATCGTCATGTATGGAGTACGCTTCTCATATGAGGGGGGAGGGGGGGAGGGGGATTCAACACTCCTGAACAGGCTGGAATCAGAAGTGTTTCGTCCTATCAGCCTTCTCCTCTAACTGACTCTTACTCAGTCTCTCTTCGCCGCAATGTTACATCTCTTCTTGCCTTCTGCCTCTACTAACACGCTGACTGCCCTTATGATCTTGTTAACTGCATGCCTCTCCTCTTCCCGCAGCCTCGCTGCACAAGACTTTCTGCTTTCTCCCACCACTATTCTCTTCACTTCCCAAATGCAGGATTTAACCAGTATTCACAATCTTTTAATCCTTTCACTGTTAAATTCTGGAACTCCCTGCTTGGTTCTGTATTCTGCCCTTCCTACGACCAGAATCCCTTCAAGGGGGAAGAGTCAAAACATTTTTCAAATTTTGGATTATCCGTTCTGTCCTTTTTCTTTAGTACCTAGCACCCCGGTGGTCCCTTTCTTATGAAATTTTTCCAGCCCCTGGCCAGTGCCACTACTACATAAAGAATACATAGATAAATCGCTAAACTTTTAATTTCGGAGAAGAGCCTGAGTTAGCCCCTGACTTAATACACAGCAGAGGAGGAAAGTGCTTGAACTTTGCCGCATGTTATACAACTTTTTTTTTTACTATTCTTTCTTTTTGCTATATTTGAGGAACTAGACCTTGTAAAATATTGTTTTATGTAAAGTCACTTGTCTTGCGTTTTGTATTTCTATGAGTTTGGCACACTGCTTTGGTTACGATGTGATAAATGTGCGTGTTTGACATCAAGACTTTGCCTGTATTTATAACATATGTTCTTGTTATCTATTTTAAAATCTGTTTTATGTATTTTTATAGGTGTAATTAATACGATTTACTTTTTATTTGATTTCATCAAACAAGTAAAAAAGTGTTTACAATAAAAAGAGAGAAAAAGGTTAAGAAATAGGTAAAATTAGTGTTGGTAAAACCTCAGCCTGTTCTTGTACGTGTCGTGTTCCAGTTGAGGTTGGCGTGACAAGTGGAAAAGACAAATATGGTGGTGATTTTATAGGTGGACTCTGAAGATACTTTATAGTGTATGAAGTGGCTACACTGTACAAGAGGTAGAGGTGAATGGGTATTACACGCACGGCAAGGAGGACAAGGTGGCAGGTCACCGCTGTCCTGTAAACACTCTGGAGACTCGTTGCCAAATGCACACTGATTTTCTCACGCTGAGCTCATCGTGTCGTCTCATTCACGGAAGTCAGTGTCCTTGCCATACTTTGAGTGAGCAGTAAAGTGTTGCCGTATTGTGTGCTGTTGTATCAGCTGCTTCATTGTGCGTCAGCTCCTCATGTTTTCAAAAGTCCTCTTCCTTGTGCACTACTTGAAGAAATTGAGTGCACCACCATGCAGGAAGTCTTCTCTTGGTGTGTGTACCGAGGAAACACCAGTTTATCTGCTGTGAAAACCTGCACAATTTTATAAAGTAAATATGACATATAAAGAAATGACACGTCAACAATAAGTGGAATTCTCCAAGCAGCGAAACATGAAGCAACCTGCTGCAGCAAATTGCTGACGCCACGACAAGCTTCACTGTTCTGCAAAGTAAACATGAATCTTGAAGACACGACACACCCATGATGATTGGAATGTTGGTAATACTGTAATGGACAGACTGGTTGCATGGGTGACAGCTTGTTTGAGTGAGGCGGATGTTGGTGGTTTGCGCGGGTGTAAGGACAGATACTTACTCCTGGGACAAAGGAAGTGAGTGACTTGCTGGTCGACTGTCTCTGCTGCTTCATCCTTCACGACGCCACCAGCAAGTGCAAGGCCGGTGTTCTGAAAGACTTTGCTCTGCCATCACGATTGTCTTCAAAGACCACAGAAGTGATTAGTCACTTTCTCTGAACTGTCCCGATTAATAAGGCTGAACTACTGTCACTCCTATCACTGCAATCACGAACACACGCTTGGAAATGCCACTAATTCCCACGAGAGCCTGTTAAAGGTTGTCCAGATAAGACGCGGAAGCATTTCAGAATCCGCACATAATATACGTACATCACACTGTTCTCACTGGACCCTACTGACGGAAATAATTCACCTGTTTGTTAGAGTATTCCAGAAAAACGACGTAACACGGCCTCTCAAACCCATAGTAGCCTCCATTTACACACCACCAAAAAGAAAACAAGTTGTTATGTACGTACTTCCAACTTAATACAGGACGGAATACTTATAATATAAGTATTCCGATCTCTGGAAAAATATGCCGAAAAATAGATTGAAAAAATAAATAAAAAGCGAAAGAAATAAAAAATATATATATATATATATATATATATATATATATATATATATATATATATATATATATATATATATATATATATATATATATATATATAAAGAAAATGAAAAAAATAAGAAAATAGAAAAATGATGAAAAAAATAAGTAAATACAGTAAATGCTAACAAAAAAATAAATAAATAAAATGGAAAAAAAAAAAAATCCGTAGAGCACATGGCAATAAAGGCAGCAGCGGTTGGTAGTGATGCATGCATGGCTAAGAAGACTGAGGAAAGTAATGAGAAGGTATGAGAAGAGGACCCGATGGGCTGCACTGAAGGCTGGCCAAGAAGCAAGAGTTCAAGACCAAGGTGCCACACACAGTGAACCTAAACACAGAGCGGTTCCAGGACTGGTGGAAGAAGAGTGCGGGGATCTTGAGAGGAGTGGATAGAGAAGTACTGGGAGAAACGTGTGGAAAGTCACGCACAACTAGACAACAATGGTGGTGGAGTGAACACGTCAACAATGCACTGAAAAGGACAAAGCAAATCAAGAAAGAGTGGGAGCAGAGCGGAACGAGGCAGAATAAGGTGGAATACAGAAGAGCAAAGAAGTTAGCAGGGAAAGCAGTGGCGGTGGCTAAGGCTGAGGCATGTCGTGATTTACTGGAAAAGCTGCAAACACCAGGAGGAGAGAAGAGAACATGCAGGATACCAAGGAGTAGGAACAAGCCAATAAAGGATGTAAATCATGCGAAGCAGATGAAGGATGCTACTGGTGTGGTGCTAACTGATATGAAGAAGGTACAGGCGACATGACTGACAGGAACAAGGTACAGGAGAAGACTGGGATGTTTGTGTGAAAAGCGTGACTTGTGACAGAGGATAGAAAATGAAAAATTATATTTGATAATACAATTATGTACATAACTGTAAAAACCGTAACTTGCTCAGGAGGATGAAAGAAAGGAAAGAAAAACATTGAAGAAAAATATACATATATCATGTGTGAAAGAAAAAAAAACCTCGATCATGAAAGAAGAATAAAGAAAAGAAAAAAATGATAAGATAACACAAGTAAAAAAGAATGAAAAACGTAACTTAGAGTGTAAAAAAAAGAAAAAAATAAAGAAAAAGTAAAATACGTGCTGTAATAATATTATCGATGTTTGTGTGGAAAGCGTAACTTGATCAAGAGGATAAAACAAACAAACAAAAAAAAAAGGAAAAAGGGAGAAGATATGGAAAACAAAACCTGAAAATTACAAAAAAGAAAAAGTAAAAAAAAAAAATATGCAGTAAAATGAAGGATGCCTGTGTGAAAAAGAAAGACAGCGTGAAGAAGAGGATGAATTGTGTGTTTTCCTGCAAGAATCTGAGCCTTGCTCGTCACGCAGGAAGAACATTTTCTCTGTGAAATAAATGAAAAAAAAAAATAAAAAAAATAATGTATTAAAATTTTACATGTGTGTTTGAAAAACGTTCCCCAAAAAGAATTAAAACAGGAAAAGAAAAATCAACAAAATATAAACCAAAATAATGGATGCATTTGTGAAAAAAATAAGGAAATAAATATGCAATGTGGATGTTTGTGTGAACAGCGTGATATGTCCGAGAGGAAAAAACAAGGAAAAGAAAATGTGAAAAATGTGAAAAATATATCTTTCAAGAGAATGCAAAAATAAAAACGTGAAAATGTGAATAAAAGTAAAAAATAAAGAAGAAAAACAAGATATTGTAATACAATTATGTATGTGTGTGAAAACCGTAACGTAAAAAATAAAACAGAAAAAAGGAAATAAAAAAAATAGTAAAATGATGTATATCAATGGGAAAAAAAACGTAACTTGAAAAGGACAAAAAAGAAAAGGAAAAAAAATGTTGTAAAATTATTGAAGCATGTGTGAAAAAGTTAATTTGATGAAGAGGATAAATTAACTTTTTTTCCTACATAAACTTGAGCCTTGCTTTTCATGCGGCAAGAAAAACAAAGTAAAACAATGGACGTGTTTGTAAAAAAAAAATGCAAAGAAAAAGAAAAAAAAAATGTAACAATTATGGATGGATTCATCCAAGAGAATGAAATTACACGAAGGAAAACGAAAATACGAAGGAATGTCAAAAAGGTATGTGAAGAAAATCATTAAATAAAAAAACGCTAAAAAGAAAAAAAAATAAGAAAAAAGAAGAAGAATATTTTATAATAAAATTATGTATATAAGTGTGAAAACCGTGGCTTGTTGAAGAGGATGAAATAAAGAAAAGAAAAAAAGAGAATATATGTTCCTGAATATATGTATATAGTGTGTGTAAAAAAAGAAACTTGAAGAATAAAAAAAAAAAATGAAATAAAAAAAATGAAAAAATACAAAAAAGTAATTTAAAGAGAATAAGGAATAAAAAGATAAACAAAAAAAAAAGAAACATGTGCTAAGATCATGGATGGATGCGTGAAAAACTTACTTGATGAAGAAGATAAATTGTCTTTTTTTTTTTTTTTTTTTTTATCCTGCATGAGTCTGAGCCTTGCCTTTCATGCAGCACCAACATTATTGCGGTGGAAAAAATGCGAAATAAAGGAAAAAAAATTATAGTAAATCTTTTATATATATATATATATATATATATATATATATATATATATATATATATATATATATATATATATATATATATATATATATATATATATATATATATATATATATATATATATATATATATATATATATATATATATATATATATATATATATATATATATATATATATATATATATATATATATATATATATATATATATATATATATATATATATATATAAAGAGGATTAGAAATAAAAGAAAACGAAAAAAAAAAGAAAATAAGCAGTAAAATAACGGATTGATATGTGAAAAAAAATATAAAAAATCATCACCTACCTTAGGAGGGTGAATAAACCAGGAGTAGTGAAGTGGTAGTACAGTAATGTTAGTAGAATGTAATGTGTGATTTAATCATGGTATATAAAAATATATAAATATAATAATATATAAGCTCTCACTCCCGTGGACACATATGTTGCTCTCTCATAGAAACCGTCACTATTGTTTGAAAAACGTAAAAAAAAATAGAAGAAAGAAATGCACACGTGATGCGATGGAATGATATTGAAGGATAATAAAAATGAATTTCTTGTGAGTTCTGAGAAAATTGAACGTGTTCACTCAAAAATACTGAGACAAAGAAAAAGTGTAAAGTATATATGTTATTATTTTAACTAAACACTGAAATTATGATAAAAAAAAAATAAAAGATTATGAAAAAGAAAAAAATAAAAAAAATAAAATGTATATGTAAATAAAATAATTAACATAAAAAATTTATAAAAAAAAATATATTTTTAAATAAAAAAAATTTTAAGAGATAAAAAGAAAAAAAGAAAAAAGAAGATAACATATTTTATGTGAAAATATGAAAAATATGCTTAAATGTTTTAATGATAAATAAAACAAAAAAAGGAAAACAGTGTCGATCATAGATACTATAAATAAAAACAAAAAGTATGTAAAGCTTTGATAATGTGAATAATGTGAGCTTTGCAAATGACTGCAAGAAAAGATTGCTTGTAGTTGTATTTTCTTATTCATCGTGATCCAGTACATGCAGGCGTCTCAAAGTGTTTGCTGAGACAGGTGTGCCAGTGTCCTCTCTTCTGTGTGCATACGCTTATATGTTTCTACTTGTTCATTGTTGCGCAAGAGTGCGTTTCTTCTTGTCTGGCTTTTATACATAACACATTATCTCTCTGTCTCTCTCTCTCTCTCTCTCTCTCTCTCTCTCTCTCTCTCTCTCTCTCTCTCTCTCTCTCTTCTCTCTTCGTTATTAATTAATACCTTGTGTTCGTGGAGTGATTGTCTTTTTATTTCCAGACAGGAGAACATAAGATAAATAGAGAGAGAGAGAGAAGAGAGAAAAAATATATAAAAAAATAACAAATTTATATGCGTGTGCATTTTCGGTGGAATTTAAAAGCAGCACGACCACCGGTTGTGTTGCTGTGATGCTGGTGCTGCTGCTGCTGATGATGATGATGAGGAGGAGGAGGAGAAAAATAATAAGAGGAGATGTCTTCTTCTTCTTCTTCTTCTTCTTCTTCTTCTTCTTCTTCTTCTTCTTCTTCTTCTTCTTCTTCTTCTTCTTCTTCTTCTTCTTCTTCTTCTTCTTCTTCTTCTTCTTCTTCTTCTTCTTCTTCTTCTTCTTCTTCTTCTTCTTCTTCTTCTTCTTCTTCTTCTTCTTCTTCTTCTTCTTCTTCTTCTTCTTCTTCTTCTTCTTCTTCTTCTTCTTCTTCTTCTTCTTCTTCTTCTTCTTCTTCTTCTTCTTCTTCCACTACTCTTCTTCTTCTTTCACCATGTAATTTTCTTCATTCTATATTATTATCCTCTGCTTTGTCTTTTATTTTAATGTGTGTTAGTTATTTATCTATAAAGTACTATAATTATGATAAATAGTCCCTTGCAGCTCTTGTGGACACATGTTGCTCTCTCACCTTCAGTGTCGGGTTTGTTGAATTGCCTTGTGACATCCATACATTTTTTGTGCTTGTTGATGATAGAGGATGTTGTTTTTGCTTGTGCCCATTGTGAGTCTTGCTCCCCTCACTCAAGTTTCTTAGACCATAAAATTAAAGTTAGTATTATTCACGTCACTAAATATCACTGTAGCTTAATGATACTTTTTGTGTAGATGCGTACTGTCGTGAAACATGTTCATGAAGAGTTACAACCAGATTTATGAAAAAGAAAAAAATAGAAAAATAAAAATATACTTAAATAGAGAGATGGTCTTGCTAATTGCAACATAACTCTTCAACCTTTTAATTCAGTCAGTGTTTGAAGTAGTTCGTCATGCAGGGGAGCATTTTTTCTAGGTCTGTCAATAACTACTTTTTTAACAAGTCGTCGTAAAATTAATAATTATGAGAATAATTATTAGAAAACATTTTTATTCGTATGAAAATATTTTCTTAAATGTTTTCTTTTATATTTGATAAAAAGCAAAAAAAGGGTCAGTGTCGATCATAGTAGCATTTATCTATAAACAACAACAAAAAGTATGAAAAGCTGTTGATGAATGTGAAGGACTATTGAGCAAGCAGTGCAAATGGCTGCATCTCCAGAAAACGGCGCCTGCCCCTCGCTCTGCTGGCTGCTTGCCTCGCACTTTCTCTTGGCGGTGTTTCATCGTGCCATCCAGTACATGCAGGCGTCTCAAAGTGTTTGCTGAGACAGGTGTGCCAGTGTCGCTGTAGACATTGCTCTCTGTGTGCCCAGGCCTAGGATGTGACGCTGCCTGTGCCGCGGCAAAGTCCACCCACTTGCTTTCATGTCTCTCTTGTGTTGCGCAAGAGAACCAAATGTTGTGGTGCACGGACTCCTTGTCTTTTGGCTTTTGTTACCTGGACATCACAGTACATACATGTGTACTTAGTGTAAGTATAAACATTCTCTCTCTCTTTCTCTCTCTCTCTCTCTCTCTCTCTCTCTCTCTCTCTCTCTCTCTCTCTCTCTCTCTCTCTTTCTCTCTCTTTCTCTCTCTC
>NW_026973701.1:0-72500 GCF_035594125.1 Scylla paramamosain
TTCGTAAATCTCATAACGAGCAATTTAAAACAGATTGTGAGCAGGATTATGTTGGGCACTTGGTAAGTGGCAGCCCTTCAATTCAGTTAACACGGTTTAAGGAGGTGTATTGATGCTTTATGCACTAAAAAATTGGTTTGGCTGTTTTCTTTCCATGTTGCACAAGTAGCACAGTCCCACTCTGAGCTGATGTAAGGCATGTACCGGTGGGTTTCTGTCTTGTTAAGTAAAGGATTACAAGAAAAGTAGTAGTTTGCCTCTTTAGTGCTTCATAGAAAAGTGCCACTCAGCCACAACTCTTTTGTAAGTCTTTGTAGTACACCACTGGCCATAAATCATGGTACATTTCCTGTAGATTTTATTTATTTTTATTCCAGCATGCTCAAGCCCACGGGTGATTTCTTTCTATTGATATGCAGGCCTCACGTACACTTCATTCTTTGTCAGTGTCGTACTGTATTCGCGGTGATCAGTGAACTGCTGGCTGATGCAGATCTAGTCTTCTCTTGGGGACTTATTGTCTGCATGCTGACAAGTTGAACTCAGCAGAGGAGTCGACACTGCACAGCTCGGCGCTCTTCCCCTGTGCCTGAGCAACACTGCGCTGTGACACGTCTGTCCGATGCAGGGAGGAGACAGCAAGCGAGAGGCGAGGCTTAAGGCGCAGTTTGGATATGTTAAACAGTTAGTGTTCTTAATTTAGGAGTAAATACACTTGAGAAAAGTAATATACGTGGGGAAAAGGTTTTCAGTTCAGATTTCCCATGAGATGGAAGTAAAGAGCATGTAGAAAGGTTTAGGTAAGCAATTACAGATTCAATTATGGTAAAATGTTTGCAGGGAAAGAAAACTTTCTACATGTAGAGAGAGTGACAGCTGTCTTTATTACAATGGAGAGTAAGTGAAGAAGGAAGAGGAAGCAACTGAGGTCTAGCCATGTCTGAGTATTACTGTGCATGGTTAGGATAAAGTTGTGAGGCTATTATTTTTTTTTATTTCCACTCGATATTTCAATAGTTTTAGAAATAATACCTTCACATATAGTATGTGACATGGAGGGGTGTGTCTTCACCTGTTAATTTTGAGGGTAATTTTTTATAGTAGTGTGCCCTTTACTTTCCGTTTTCTTTTCCTCAGTTGGAGCTTTCTGTCGTTCTATATAATGATAGACTATGGTATCTCGGCTCCTCGGATCGATTCACCTCACCGACTTTGCACATTTTCATTCTTATCTCTGTTATATTTGTGTACTTTGTAAGTGCTAAACTGGGTGTATACCGGTAGTATAAAGGACACTGCTACTGTGTCCATCCATTGTAATCACGTTGAAGGAAATAGACTATGTGTTTTACAGGATTCAGGTTATTTTTCCTCTCAAAGTCCACCAGATTGAAGCATTTAATATACAGAAGGAGTGGTTACAACCAACTTAGAGGGCTGGGGATCCACCCATATAGCTCCACAACGCAGAGTTACCAAGCAGCCCTTCGCATGAGGGAACCCCAGAACATGCCAGAAGCATTGCTTGTTATGCGAGGGAAAAAAATATTGAGTGACTTGTGATGTCAGAGTAAAAAATGAATAAGGGAGAGGAAAGGAAATGTTACCAGTCAGCACGTAACAAATGAAATATCTTAACACAGTACAGTTGATAGTGAAACACTGGGTCACTGCATGCGAGGCGCACACAGAGGTACCGTTTCTCACATGCTTGATCAAGCGCAAATAAACACATGAAACACGAGATGTGAAGACGATAGTAATTACTAGGACGATTCTAAGTATACTCTTTGACCATGTAGCAGTACAAAGCAACCAGCCACCCGCCTGCCTTCATGGCTCCACTACCTGAGAGTGCAACACCTCGGCACACGACCCTCCTGCTGTCTCCCACTGTCTGCCTGCTGTGTGCCTGCCTTGCTTCGCCTTACCTTCGGTGCGCTACACATATCTGCAGCTGCACATATCTACGTTCATAAGGTCAATATCTTGCTTCAGAAATTCAGGATACTCACTCCTACAAAATGGTGTCCCTCAGGTCCTCTGCGTCACTAACCACCGAGGTACTGAGGAAAGCAGCGCCACTCACGCAGTCATCTGCTCTGTAACCTTGGCACCAGACTGAGTGTTGTGTTCAGGCCAACCACTCAAGAGGATGGCCTCGGCTCCGCGTGTGCATCGTTAACCTCAACTTGTCAATGAGGGCTGTCTTGGGAGGCCAGACTGCTTGCGCCGTCATTGTCCTTGTGGAGGGCAGTGACAAGCTGGAATCAGTACTGCAAGAAATGTCATTTAAAACCCTATAACTTCCACTACAACCTCCTGTCAGTGATGCAGATATCTTGTTAATTTGTCACTGGAACCACAACAACACCATTAAAAGCCACACAACTTCCACTATAACATGCAAAAATAGTGTTTATCCTGTCAGTGGCCTAGAGATCTGTCACTAGAACCTTAAAAAGTATTCCTACCTCTCTCTCTCTCTCTCTCTCTCTCTCTCTCTCTCTCTCTCTCTCTCTCTCTCTCTCTCTCTCTCTCTCTCTCTCTCTCTCGCACACATCCCCCTCTTCGTCTTTTAATGTCCCTAAGTGTTTTTATCTTTAATTTCTCTTTCATTTCTCTCTTTTTCTCATCTATTTTTATCACCTTCTCCCTCGCCTCTCACTCTCTCTCACTCCCTTTTCTCCTCTCACTCCTCCAATGTCCCTTCATTTTCCTGTCTTTAATTCTCTTCATTTCTCTCTCTTTCTTCTCATCTCTTTCTGCCACCTACCTACTCCTCTCTCTCTCTCTCTCTCTCTCTCTCTCTCTCTCTCTCTCTCTCTCTCTCTCTCTCTCTCTCTCTCTCTCTCTCTCTCTCTCTGCAGCCAAGACAAACAAGGAAGGATAAACAAGAAGCCTGCAAACCAATTCAGAAGATGGAGATGAAAAAACTGCAAGAATGGTAAGTAGTAGTAGTAGTAGTAGTAGTAATAGGTATTAGGCATGGTAGTGTGTGTGTGTGTGTGTGTGACTCACAACACACAGCAGGGAGCCCTTTAGAAAGATGTGTGTTAAGAAGGACGCCCCGGCAGTAAGGAAAGCGCAGCAGAGACTGCAGGGTGCGGAGAGGACGGAAGAGGGAGCGAGGCTGGAGAGAGGCTGCATTGTAACGGCTGCTCACCTCTGGCTGGAGGCAACAGGCTTTTTAAAATGACCCACGGCGAGTGAGCAGAGTTGTCTATACCATGGAATCCGGAACGGAATTCATACAAAGTTGGAGAAAACTCAAGTGTTGCGAGTGCTGACCAGTATGGTGTTGTGGGAAGTAAAGCCAGCCTGCCAGTGTACGGCTCCACGGCTACGTATCATGTCTCAGTGAGGAATTGGCTAGGTGGTGCAGCCGAGGGGCGGGGCAGAGGCTGAGGTGGTGTTGTGGTGTGTGTAAAGGCGTTGTTAAGCTCACTGGTTCATTAGTGAATTTGTGAGTGTTGTGAGCAGGCGTGGCTTCAGTTCAGTAATGTGTCAGCATCTATGTTGTGTTTCGTTGGTTACCGCCAAAGAGTTACTCACTATACTTTCGAGTGTGTCATTTGCTGCTCAGCACGAAAGAATGCATCTGGCCATGTAAAGGATGGTTGCGACCTCCTGGCTGATACGAACCCACGCCTCGGAGCAGCGGTAAAGAAGTTGCTGGCTCAACATAACGAAAGGTTGTGTTGCTCTGAGCGTTTTGGCCAACACTGACAAACGACACTTTGAGAACATTCAGGTCATGCGTGATAAAGATGTTCCGGATAGGAGAGTAACGCGGATGAACTGCTGGACAGGCTATCCCATGAAATATATAAGTGTGTGTGCTGTTAGTTGTAAAGTTAGCAGGTCGGAGGTGCAAGAGAAACGAGAGGGATGACTTGGGTAAATGGGAGACGGAAGAGTTTGACAGCTGTGGATTGGAAAGGTGATGTCAGTGTGTCTGAGCACGATAATGAGAGGTCACTACTGGTGAAGATATCAACACTCGCTTTAAAAGAGTACGTAACCAAGCGCAGGACAGTCACGATTATGATGTCAGCACACGTCAGCACCGCAGTGCTGAACAGCCCTCCCCTGCCCCTGGAGCAAGTCAAGGCTCTGATGTCCAGCACACACGTGGCACCCCGGTGGAGACAACCCCTCCTGCCCCACTGGAGCAGGGTAAGGGCTGTGATGTCAGCACACACGTCAGCACCCCAGTGCTAGATGACCCTCCCTGCCCCTGGAGCAAGTCAAGGCTCTGATGTCAGCACACACGTCAGCACCCCAGTGCTAGACAACCCTCCCTGCCCCTGGAGCAAGTCGAGGCTCGTGCGCTCGGCACGCACGTCAGCACCCCAGTGCTAGACAGCCCTCCCCTGCCCACTGGAGCAAATCAAGGCTCTGATGTCAGCACACACGTCAGCACCCTGGTGCTAGACAACCCTCCCTGCCCCTGGAACAGAATCAAGGCTGTGAGGCCAGACAATTTGTGAGTCAATAAACTTATCTATCTGTGTGTGTGTGTGTGTGTGTGTGTGTGTGTGTGTTTTCAAGGTGTTTTGGAAAGGATATGAATCTTTTTGTTATTGACTGTTGTTGTTTGTGATGTTTTTTGCATGTTGTTCTATTTCTTGGGTGTTTTTGGGAGAGACAACTGGGTTACTGATTTTTTGGGGCGGTGTTTCATCAGCAAATATATAGATGGCGCGGCGGCTCCTGCAAATATAGATGGCTGCGTGGCGTCACTGCAATGTAGATGGCGCGGCTGGCGTCACTGCAAATATATAGATGGCGGCTGGCGTCTGCAAATATATAGATAAGCAGCTGGCGTCACTGCCATAAAATGTCTGGATAGGCGCAGCTGGCGTCACTGCAAATATATAGATGGCGCAGCTTCGCGTCACTGCAAATATATAGATGGCTGGCGCAACGTCTTTCAATATAGATGGCGCAGCTGGCGTGCACTGGAAATATATAGATGGCGCAGCTGGCGTCACCACAAATATATAGATGGCGCAGCTGGCAATCGCAAATGAGGCCAGCGCGCAGCTGGCGTCACCGCAAATATAAGATGGCGCAGCTGGCGTCACCGTTATCGATGACAGCTGGCGTCACTGCAAATATAGATGGCGCAGCAGCTGCGTCACTGCAAATATAGATGGCGCAGCTGGCGTCACTGCAAATAGATGGCGCGGCTGGCGTCACTGCAAATGTATAGATGGCGCAGCTGGCGTCATTATAGATGCTGGCGTCACTGCAAATAAAGGCATTGCAGATATCGTTTGTCTGGCGCTTCAGTAACTGCATCGAAGTGACCAACAAAATGGTACTCTATGTATTATCTTCATCGCTGTCCTTAATTTGTTAGTTGTCGGACATGAAATGAACAAGGCCAGCCTCTAAATAAGTGTTGACTGTGAAACCATTATTATTGTCTCAGCCATCTTGGGCCATTTGTATCGATGTGATGTAATCTTATGTATACTCGTAGATGTGTGTGGGCGTGTTTAGGCGTGTGTGGGCGTGTGTGTGGAGGTGTGGATACGTACAGGCATGTTTGAATGCGTGTGGGTGTGTGTGGCCTTAAGTGTGCGTCTGTGGGCGTGCATTTCCTTACGTAGGCGTGTGTGGAAGCAAGTATGGTTTTTTTTATGTGGGCGTTTGTATGGATGCGTATGGGCGTGTAAGTGAATGCCTTCGGACCGTGTGGGTGTGTGGGCTTGCGTGGGCGTGTATTTCCTTGTGTGGGGGTGTGTATGGACAGATAGATAAGTATGGGCGTAGTGTGAATGGCTATGGATACTACATGTGTGTGTGTATGGACGTGTGTGGGCGTGTAGTGAAGCCTGCATGGCTTCGTGTGGCGTGTGGGCAGATTGGAAGGGTCCCGAGCTCCTGTTGGTATTGCCATGAAAACATGGCGTCATCGGAAGTCAGAGACCCAGACCAAGACCTTCCCCCCTCCTCACGTGTCTTTTGGTCGATGTTTCCCACAATTTCCACTGTTTTTCGGCCGCTTCCGGGTAAATTAGATATACTACTACTACTACTGCACCACCTCCTGTCCTGCCCCACTGCCGCCCGCTGGTGCACCACCTCCTGTCCTGTCCCACCGCCGCCCTCTCAAGTACCTGCCTATTATCCTGCCCCGCAGCCGCCTGCTAGTGCATCACCTCTTGTCCTGCCCCACTGCCGCACGCTGGTACACCAACCTCCTGTCCTGCCCGACTACCGCCCACTGGTGCGCAGCCCTGTCCTACGTGCTGCACGCCACCCGTTAGGGTTGGTGTCTGTGTGTGTGTGTGTGTGTGTGTGTGTTGTGTGTCAAGATGGCGGCCAGGTCAGTTTACAGCTGACTGTGTTCCGAGTTTTTGCCTGTATTTTTTAGGGTTCCTGAGGGCTTCTGGAGACTCCAGACGACATCTCACGTTACATGAATGCAGTAAGACTCTTGGTAGAGCAACGATCGTCTTAGCAATGGGAACCCAGAATATAGAAGTAGTCGTAAAAAGAAGAGCTGCAATCCCGGGAAAACATTCCCTCAAATCGCCACCTGCCCGCGCATGTGCAGTAGGGGTTTGACATCACACCGTTACCATGGCAAGCAAACAGCTGTGGACCTGCGTAAACTTAAGCGTAATCAACTAGCAAAGATTAACAAAGAAGATTTAATCAACTCCATGTAGCATCTAACGCACAAGATGGTGAGCTGGCTAAAACTGAACAAGACGCTTAGTGAGGTTCTGAATGAGAATTAAATTGCCAGAGACATGATTTGGCCCCACAGAGTACACTGAACCTGAACTACACCAGACTTGAGGCTCAGTTGACAAGCAGGCTGAGATAATGGTGAAGCAGAGCAGCAATTCTTAGAAGCACTTGATCGAAAAGAGCAAGAGGCGAACATCGTTATCACTTGAGTGTACCGGATGAACACGACACACTGGAAGGTGCCGCGCATGACGAGGAGAAAAGTAGCAAGATTTGGTCCTGTAAAATGGGTGTAGGCAGTGTGAGTGGTACTCATCGTCGGCTGGGTAACAACACTTCACCCGGCATGAGGCGACGTCCCATCCTGTTCACGCTGGCTGATGAGGGACAACGCAGTGCCATCACCTGGACAACGCCAACCGCTTGAAGAAGACATCTGGGTGATGAGTACAACAAGATTTATGCCAAGAAGGATGTCCACGCTTGTGTTGAGGAGGGAGTGGCGACGATTGCAGAGGCTGAGACGACAGAGAAGGCACGACCAGAGAATGCAGGCTGTGCGGTACGTCTGGACACGAGGGAAGGGAAGCTGTATAGGGATGCAGATGTGATTGATATCTGGAATCGCTGGTTTTTTCCATCACCACGGCATGCAAGAAAGATAAGATCAATGTCGTGGAACACGGGTGGAGTGCCCACAAAGTTAGAAAAGGCAGATGTACAACACTGCACATGATTACGACATATAGGTTGTATTAATGAAGTTAAAACAATATGCCAGTGTCTTTTCCCAGGTTATGCGACGTGTAAGAGTAAAGAAGTTGGTGCTGCAGAGCGAGTGGAACAGTTACCTGTATTGTACTGGTCATCTGTTTCCGTGTTGATGCTGACACAAGCACGAGAGGATCAAGTTTGGATGCCAATTTCGCAATGTTGAGGGTGAACCATTTGCCGCCCGCCAGCGGGCGGCGAGTGAGGCACGGACCGGGCGAGGCGCGTCGGGCAGCAGCATGCATGTTTCTGAGACTTGGACAGTGCAGTGCCTCTTCCAAGCTTCTCCAGAGCCTCTCGGTGCCTGGTGGATGGTCTGGACAGACTCAGGGTGGTCAGGGCTATTTCATAGGTGGTGTATGCAGGGCCAAGGATGACCCTGCACGCCCTTTTCTGCACTCTCTCTAGCTGTGGCTGTTGAGTGTGTGTGGGGGAGGAGTGACCACGCTGGGAAGGCCGTGGCATGAGTTTAAGGAGGATGAAGGTACTGCTGCTGCTGCTGGTGCTACTACTACCCCACAACTACTACTACTGTGTTCTCCTTTCCCACTCCTCCTCCTCCTCCTTCACTTCCTACTACCACTACTACTACTACTACTACTACTACTACTACTACTATTTAAGCTAGTTTAGACTTGCTACATAGTTGGAACTACTACTGCTACTACTACTACTGCTACTACTGCTACTACTACTACTACTACTACTACCATTACTAATACTGTAATTGTAGTAGTAGTAGTAGTATTAATAATGATAATTATGGTGGTCAAAACAGAATAATCGTCATAGTTACAGTAGGTAAATATTTTTTTAATTTTAATATTTGTTACTACTACTACTACTACTACTACTACTACTACTACTACCACTACTACTACTACTACTACAGCTACTATTGCACTAATACTATTTCTACTACTGATACAATGATTCGCTCTCTCTCTCTCTCTCTCTCTCTCTCTCTCTCTCTCTCTCTCTCTCTCTCTCTCTCTCTCTCTCTCTCTCTCTCTTTAGAGAGTATAAATATAAGTGAAGACATTATTATTGTTATTATTATTATTGTTATTATTATTATTATTATGTATATATATATATATATATATATATATATATATATATATATATATATATATATATATATATATATATATAGAGAGAGAGAGAGAGAGAGAGAGAGAGAGAGAGAGAGAGAGAGAGAGAGAGAGAGAGAGAGAGAGAGAGAGAGAGAGAGAGAGAGAGAATATTATTAATCTTTATATTATAAATACAAATAATAATGATAATAATAATAATAATAATAATAATAATAATAATAATAGTAATAATAGTGTAGTAATAATGGTAATAGTAATTTATGTAGTATTGTCCATGTAAATTACATACATACATCGTACATATAGAGAGAGAGAGAGAGAGAGAGAGAGAGAGAGAGAGAGAGAGAGAGAGAGAGAGAGAGAGAGAGAGAGAGAGAGAGAGAGAGAGAGAGAGAGAGATTATTATTATTATTATTATTATTATTATTATTATTATTATTATTATTATTATTATTATTATTATTATCGCGTGTGTGTGTGTGTGTGTGTGTGTGTGTGTGTGTGTGTGTGTGTGTGTGTGCGCTCACACACACACACACACACGCTCACACACACACACACACAGACACACACACCTTCCTATTGCTTTAATTTCCTGTCTATCTAAAGTTTTTGAATCTATCCTCCTTGGAAAGATTCTTAAACATCTATCACTACAAAACCTTCTATCTGATCATCATTATGGGTTCCATCAAGGCAACTCTACTGGTGATCTTCTCCTTTCCTTAGTGAGTCTTGGTCATCCTCTTTGAGAGATTTTAGCGGAACTTTTCCTGTTGCCTTGGACATACCAAAGCTTTTGGGTGGGGTTTGGCACAAAGCTTTGATTTCCAAGCTACCCTCCTACAGTTTCTATCCTCTCAGTAACTTCATCTCAAGTTTCCTTTCTGACCATTCTATTGCTGCTTTGGTAGACGGTCACTGTTCTCCTAAATCCAGCAACAGTGGTGTTCCTCAGGGTTCTGTCCTGTTTTGATCATGAGTATGGGTTCCGTCAAGGCCACTCTCCTGGTGATCTTCTGGCTTTCCTTACTGAGTCTTGCTCATCCTCTTTTAGAGATTTTGGTGAAACTTTTGCTGTTGCCTTGGACATATCAAAAGCTTTTGATAGAGTCTGGCACAAAGCTTGCATTTCCAAACTAGCCTCCTACAGTTTTTATCCTTCTCTCTGTAACCCCATCTCAAGTTTCCTTTCTGACCGCATTCCCTATTGCAACTGTGGTAGACAGTCTTTCTTCTTCTCCTAAATCTATTAACAGTAGAATTGTTCCTCAGGGTTCTGCTCCACTGTCACCCACTCTCTTCTTATTATTCATTCGTAAGTCTTCTAAATAAACTTTTTTTGTCCTATCCACTCCTACGCTGATGATACCACCCTGCACTTTTCCACGTCTTTTCTTAGACATCCAACCCTTCAGGAGGTAAAACATATCACGCAGGGAACTCACTGAACGCTTGACTTCTGATCTTTCTAAAATTTCTGATTAGGGCAGAGCAAACTTGGTATTGTTCAAATGCCTCAAAAACTCAATTCCTCCATCTATCAACTCGACACAATCTTCCAGACACCTTCTCCCCTCTTCTTCAATGACACTCAATCTGTCCCCCTGCTTCTACACTGAACATCCTCAGTCTGTCCTTTATCACTTATAATCTGAACTGTAAACTTCACATCTGTCTCTAGCTAAAACAGCTTCTATGAGAGTTAGATGTTCTGAGACGTCTCCGCCAGTTTTTCTCACCCCCACAGCTTCTTGCTCTGGCCCCAAGGGCCTTGTCCAGTCCATGTATGGTGTATGCTTCCACCATGTCTGGGGGGGTTCCAATTCCTTCTGCTCTTCTGAGACAGGGTGGAATCCAAAGCTTTTAATCTCATCAACCCCTCTCCTCTAACTGACTGTCTTCAGCCTCTTCTCTCACCGCCACAATGTTGCATATCTAGCTGTCTTCTACTGCACTGTTTTCATGCTAACTGCTCTTCTGATCTTGCTAACTGCATGCCTCCCCTCCTTCCGCGGCCTCGCTGCACAAGACTTTCTCTCTTTTCTCTCTCAACTCCTATTCATCCCACCTCTCTAACGCAAAAATTTAACCAGTATTCTCAATCATTCATCCCTTTCTCTGGTAAAACTCTGGAACTCCCTGCCTGCTTCTGTATATCCACCTTCCTATGACTTGAATTCCTTCAAGAGGGAGGTTTCGAGACACTTATCCACCAATTTTTTGACCACTGCTTTGACCCTTGCTATGGGACTGGCATTTCAGTGGGCATTTTTTTTTTTATTAGATTTTTGTTGCCCTTAAGCGGTGTCGCTACATAAAAAAAAAAAAAAAAAAAGTGTTAAAAAATAATGATGATGGTAAGTCTTGCATTTAAATTAAAGAAAATAATAAAAATAATAGTAATAATAATTTAAGCCGCAAATCATTATTATGACTTATAAATAAATAATAATAATAAAAAAATGATAATGATATAAAATATTACCTATTATTATTATTATTATTATTATTATTATTATAATAAATAATATTATTATGAATATTTCTCGTCTGGATAAGCTAAAGGAACAAAATGAAATTACATATAAATGAAAATGTTACATATCTTAAAGTTGTCCGAAATTGTAAATAATATTAATAAATAGTGGATTATATTAATGAATTTTAGTATTTATTTGTGTGCTGAAATCGTAATCGTGATTGTTATCATTTGATTCTTAAAAGGAACTGACGGTTCTTTTATTTTTTAGCACTTTAGAATTGTAAATATTAATGAAAAATAATGATAATAGCTATTATTCCGATTATGTGCTAAAATATTATTGATTATTATTATTGTTATTATTTTTTTTATCAAAGAAACGGATGTTCTTTTACTCTTTTCTAGTTGTAAGTATTTAATAAACGAATAATAATAATAATAATAATAATAATAATAATAATAATAATAATAGTAATAATAATAGTAATAATAACAATAATATTAATAACAACAACAACATATATAATAAATAATTATTAATAATGGGATAACGGGGGGAGAGACAGGGAGAGATTAAACTTATAGAGAATTTGTGTTGATTAAAATTTAAGTGTTTTTTTTATTTTAGTTTGGGGGTTAAAAGTGGCGGTTTTCTATGGGTTTTCGAGTTAAAATAAGAAAAATGTGTTTTTTAGATTTGAGTTAAGAATTTAAGTATTTTGGGACTTTAACGTTCTAAAATAATAATTATTTTTTTTTTGAGTTTTTTGTGCTCAAAATTAGAGTATTTTTGATTTTCACTTTAGTTTGGGATTTTTTTTTTTTTAGTTTAAATTAGAAAATAGAAGCTTTTTTTTTTATTTGAGGGTTAAAATTTAGTGTTCAAATTTCAAAGACAGTTTTGGCTGGTAAAGTAATAGTAGTTGTGGTATTATTGCTAAGTAGTTGTGGTATTGTTATTATTATTATTATTCAACCAGTTAGTATTATAATCACTACTACTACTACTTAATTACAATTCTCCTCCTCCTCCTTCTCCTTCTCCCTCCTCCTCCTATCACTACTTTTACGAAAAAAAAACTATTATTAGTAGTGATAGAAATGAATGATAATAGTAGTAATAATATACAGAAAAGACCTATATTGTAAGCAATAGTAATAATAGATAAAATAATTATTTTTTAACGAAAAATATACAATTTGTATTTGATTGAAGAAATAAAATAATAATAATAACTAATAATAATAATAATAATGATAATAATAATAATAATAATAATAATAATAATAATAATAATAATAATGATAATTCTAGAATATAATTTAATTTCTCTCTCTCTCTCTCTCTCTCTCTCTCTCTCTCTCTCTCTCTCTCTCTCTCTCTCTCTCTCTCTCTCTCTCTCTCTCTCTCTCTCTGTGAAAATTGTAAATATAATTGAAAAAGACCATTATTATTATTATTATTGTTATTATTATTATTATTATTATTATTATTGCAAAAAATATATAAATATATGTAAATAAATATTGTAGTTTGTGGTTGCTGTAGTTGTTTGTTGGTGTTGTTGTTATTGTTGTTTGTTTGTTTGTTTGTGGTGGTTTTGGTGGTGATGGTGGTGGTAGAGAAAGACAGAAAGAAATTATTATTATTGTTATTATTATTATTATTATTATTATTATTATTATTATTATGTAAATATATTCAAATTTAATCTATATTGTATATTTATCGGAGAGAGAGAGAGAGAGAGAGAGAGAGAGAGAGAGAGAGAGAGAGAGAGAGAGAGAGAGAGAGAGAGAGAGAGAGAGAGAGAAGAGAAGAAAGAGAAGAGAAGAGAATTTTTTATCTTTCAAAAATGTATTGATAAGACTGGCCAGCATTCCTTCTGCTAACTTGAATATCTTGGGATTTCTGATTGGCAACTGCCAGTGTCATGCAGTCATTTAGGTGACCCCTACTCAGTGAGACGTGACCTGTACTTGGGTTTAAAAATATTCATTGTTGAAAATCGTGATTCACACGCGTATGTTGACCCAAACCACGAACGTAATCTCTGGTAAACTTCCTTCAGAAGTGGAAATTTGTCCCACACTACTAATGTGCAGAATTCTTGGTGATTTGCTTTGCTTCTCAGTCCCAAGTCACCCTGCAACGCAGTCATTGCAGTCTGCAGGTGAGAGACTCATTGAGGGTGATGAGGCAGTGTGAGGTGGGGTGCAGTGTGGCGGTTGTCACCTATACAAGATGGGTTTGACATGAATGTGGCTGCTGGCACAACATTACTGAAGTGTGCAAATCTTTTATTAAACTCATCCAAAATGATGTTGGAGCTGATTTGTGTATGTATGAATGCTGCACTTCAGTTGCTATGTGTTGAGTCTTTTTGCAGCAAATGCCAAGTGTTGTAAGAGCCCTTTAGAGATCTAGGACATCCAGAGCTTCACCTTAATGTACGAAGGTATTTACTGAACTTATCATTTGTGACACAGTCTTCACTCGTCCTTGCAGCTCTAGATTTAGCTCACTGAGCCTGAATGTGATGTCAGTTAAAGATGCTAGGTCAGCTTGCCATTGTGGATCATCAAGGTGTTCATGTGAGTCCCCTCTTTCTTATAAAACTCTTAGTTTTAGGAATTAGCTGTTCAAACTTTTGCACAACTTTCCCCCTGCTTAGCCAATGCACTTGTGTGTACAAGGGAAGGTCACCCACCATACTGAGCACTCACTTCATCCAGAAGTGCTTTAAATATTCTGTGCTGAAGAGGTCTAGCACACACACCAGGTGATGATCTTCACAACCACCTTTCATTACATGTTCACAGTGAATGACTTTTGAACAGTCAGTACTTGCTGACGTATGGTAGCAATGACAGCTAACAAAACAGAGAGACTGCAGGATCATTCTTGCACAGTGCCATAAAGCCAGCATTGCTGCAGTCACTGACAGGGCACCAGCTGTTGTTACTGACCTAAGCTTTTCAAAGAGGTAAACTGACCTTGTCTACAAAATTCTTAAAAACTTGGTAAACATCCACACCACTTGTTTTCCCTTCAGCAGTGAGACCACTCAAGAAATCTTTCACGCCGTGTCATGTCAGAAAAGAAATCATTCGCTTTACAAATACACTTAATTAACTGTGCTGTGTTCACAACACCTGTCCATTCATCAACATGCAGGCTGGGCCACAATACACATTTCTCAAGATTAAACATTGTTGATCAAACACATTTTGCTGCATCATTTCTACCCTGACAAACTGTGTTTCTTGTTGAAGGCGTGGATTTTATAGCAGTTACAATTTTCAGGTTGTGTAAAATTTTCAAACAAGGACTCAGATGCTTCCAAGCCAACATGGTTTCACTGTTTCACTGCATCCTCAAGTGGCTTTTTCTTTTTGCACGGACATGAGTAGCACTGAATGATGCAAGTGTTGATGCTGTAGCTTTCCAGCAAAATAAACTCTGGAAGGTGTGTGTTGGGCCTGCAACTCAGATTTGCTTCTTCTCTTTCTCCCTTCTTCTGTCACTGTGAGAGAGATATTTAGTATCATAATTTTTGTGAAGTTTAACAAAATGTCTCTTTACATTGCTCTTCTTGGACACTGCAACAGTGGAGTGACAGAATGTCATCCACACACTTCTCTCTCAAACTAGTAGCGTTGTAAAGGCCAAACTCTAAGTGAATGATGTTTAGCAGGATTGAGACCCGTGACACAGACATTTTCTACAAAGTTAGCAAGGCCACAATCCTCAGATTTGACATCTCTGAATATATATATATATATATATATATATATATATATATATATATATATATATATATATATATATATATATATATATATATATATATATATATATATATATATATATATATGATGGTAGGTGAACAGGGACTATATATTAAAAGGCTCTTGCCCATTTGCCTCACCTCGCCGTGTGTGTGTGATATATTAATGGTATTTGGCTTCTTTGCCTGGTTCTTCTTTAATATTCTCTCTCTCTCTCTCTCTCTCTCTCTCTCTCTCTCTCTCTCTCTCTCTCTCTCTCTCTCTCTCTCTCTCTCTCTCTCTCTTAAATAAGATCCCTATATTAGCATGAACAGCCATTACTTATGCTATACTACACTGCTGGAAGTGTGTAGATGTGTGTGGGAGGGAGGGAGGAGGGGTGTCAGTAAAGGCCCCTATTGGCTGAGTGCCCCGTGAGGGTAACCAGCTTGGAGTTAACAGTGGTTCTCGTCCGCAATCAGAGAACCCTCTTCACTGCAGTCTTTTTGCGATGATAATTTCTTTGTCATAGCCCTTTTCATATAAATACCCTGTTTCACTGCGATAACGAATGCAAACCATGAAAGCTGCGCTGTGATCCACACCAGCCACCGGCCCAGCCCGCGTCGCCTGGGCGAGGCAGACAGCCACGGCCTGGCAGCGACGCCAGGTGCAGGTGAGGGAACAGAAAAGGATGTCGAGAAGCGAGACAAGGGATGTGCTGAAGGAAGCGTTTCATTCCGTCCGCTTCCGTTCCCTTTCCTCTTCTTTTTTCCTCTCCTCTCCCATTCCCTCCCTCCCCTCCCCTCCCTCCCCTCTACTCTTCTCTCCTCTTTTTTCTCTTCTTCTCTCCCATCCCCTCCCCTCCCCTCTACAAAAAAAGTCATCAAGCGACCAAAAATCAGAAAGAAGAAGAAATAAAACAGAAAATGAACAAAAAAAGTCATCAGCAGCCAAAATCAAGAAAATTAAAAAAATAAAAGCACAAAATGAACAAAAAAAGTCATCAGCGACCAAAGTTAATAATAAAGAAATTGAAGAAATAAAAGCAGAAAATGAACAAAAAAAGTGTACAACGACCAAAATCAAGAAAGAAATTGAAGAAATAAAAAGCAGAAAATGAACAAAAAAAAAAAAGTCATCATCCTTTCCTCTCCTCTCCTCTCCTGTCCTCTCCTCCCATCTCCTCTCCTCTCCTCTCCTTTTTTCCCCCCCATACTGCTTTGTCTTGTACGTCCTACTCCTGTCCCGTCCTCAGTCCCGTCCTGTCCCGTCCTGTCTCTGTCTCTGTCTCTGTCCCGAATGCTGTCCTGTTCTGTCTCTTCTGTCTTGTAAAGTCCCATCCTGTCCTGTCCTGTCCTTTCTCTCCTCTCCCCTCCCCCTCCCCTCCCATCTTTTCCCTGTCCTGTCTCTTCCTCTCTCCTCTGATCCCCTCTCCTCCCCCTCCCCTCTGCATGTCTTGTCTCCCGTCTCGTCCTGTTCGTCTGGTCTCGCTCGTCATGTCCCTTTCACTCGTCTCGTGTCTCGTCTCGTCTCGTTCGTTCTCTTTCGTCTCGTTCGTCTCGTCTCGTTCGTCTCCCGTTCGTCTCACGTTCGTCTCGTCTCGTTCGTCTCGTTCATCTCGTCTAGTTCATCGTTCGTCTCGTCTCGTTCGTCTCGTTCGTCTCGTTCGTCTCGTCCTCGTTCGTCTCGTTCGTCTCGTCTAGTTCGTCTCGTTCGTCTCGCGTCTCCCCGTTCGTCTCGTTCGTCTCGTCTAGTTCGTCTCGTTCGTCTCGTCTAGTTCGTCTCGTTCGTCTCATCTCGTTCGTCTCGTTCGTCTCGTCTCGTTCGTCTCGTTTCGTCTCGTCTCGTTCGTGTCGTTCGTCTCGTTCGGCTCTGTCTCGTTCGTCTCGTTCGTCTCGTCTCCGTTCGTCTCGTTCGTCTCGTTCGGTTCTCTGTCTGTCTCGTCTCGTTCGTCTCGTTCATCGTCGTTCCGTCTCGTCTCGTTCGTCTCGTTCGTCTCGTTCATCTCGTCTCGTCTCGTTCGTCTCGTTTCGTTCGTCTCGTTCGTCTGGTCTCGTCTCGTCTCGTTGTCGTGGTCTCTGTCTCGGTTCATCTCGTTCGTCTCGTTCGTCTCGTCTCGTTCGTCTCGTTCGTCTCGTCCCTCGTTCGGTCTCGTGTCGTTCGTCTCGTTCATCTCGTTCGTCTCGTATCGTTCGTCCCTCTGTTCATCCTCGTTCGTCTCGTCTCGTTCGTCTCGTCTCGTTTCGTCTCGTTCGTCTCGTTCGTCTCGTTTCGTCTCGTCCGTTCGTCTCGTTCGTCTTGTTCGTCTCGTTCGTCTCTGTCTCGTTCGTCTCGTTCGTCTCGTTCGCTCGTCTCGTTCGTCTCGTTCTGTCTCGTCTCGTTCGTCTCGTCTCGTCTCGCTGTCTCGTTCGTCTCTGTCTCGTTCGTCTCGTTCGTCTCGTCTCGTTCGTCTCGCTCTCGTCTCGTCGTCTCGTCTCGTTCTGTCTCGTCTCGTTCCGGTCTCGTTTGTCTGTCTGTCTCGTCTCTCGTCTCGTTCGTCTCGTCTCGTCTCGTCTCGTTCGTCTCTGTCTGTCTCGTCTCGTTCGTCTCGTTCTCGTCTCGTTCGTCTCGTTCGTCTCGTCTCGTTCGTCTCGTTCGTCTCGTTCGTCTCGTCTCCGTTCGTCTCGTTCGTCTCGTTCGTCCTTCTGTCTCGTTCGTCTCGTTCGTCTCGTCTCGTCTCGTGTCTCGTTCGTCTCGTTCGTCTCGTCTCGTTCGTCTCTGATTCGTCTCGTCTCCCGTTCGTCTCGTTCGTCTCGTCTCGTTCGTCTCGTCTCGTCTCGTCTCGTTCCGTCTCGTTCGTCTCGTTCGTCTCTGTCTCGTTCGTCTCGTTCGTCTCGTCTCATCTCGTCTCGTCTCGTTCGTCTCGTTCGTCTCTGTCTCGTTCGTCTCGTCTCGTCTCTGTCTCTGTTCGTCTCGGTCTCTCTGTTCGTCTCGTTCGTCCTTCGTCATTCGTCTCTGTCTCGTCTGTCTCGTTCGTCTCGTCTCGTCTCGTCTCGTTCAGTTCTGTCTCGTTCGTCTCGTCTCGTTCGTCTCGTCAATCGTCAATTCGTCTCGTTCGTCTCGTCTGTCTGTCTCGTCTCGTTCGTCTCGTTCGTCTCTGTCTCTGTCTGTCTCTGTCTGTCTCGCTCGTCTCGTCTCGTTCGTCTCGTTCCGTCTCGTTCAGTCGTCTCGTTCGTCGTTCGTCTATTCGTTCGTCTCGTTCGTCTCGTTCGTCTCGTCTCGTTCGTTCTCGTTCGTCTCGTCTCGTTCGTCTCGTTCGTCTCGTTCGTCTCGTCTCGTTCGTCTCGTTCGTCTCGTCTCGTTCGTCTCGTTCGTCTCGTCTCGTCTCGTCTCGTCTCGTTCGTCTCGTTCGTCTCGTCTCGTTCGTCTCGTTCGTCTCGTTCGTCTCGTCTCGTTCATTCTCGTTCGTCTCGTTCGTCTGTCGTTCGTCTCGTCTGTCTGTCTCGTTCGTCTCGTCTCGTTCGTCTCGTTCGTCTCGTCTCGTCTCGTCTCGCTCCGTCCTCGTCCTCCTTCGTCTCAGTTCGTCTCGTCTCGTTCGTCTCGTCTCCGTCTCTGTCTCGTTCGTCTCGTTCGTCTCTGTCTCGTTCGTCTCGTCTCGTTCGCTCTCGTTCGTCTCGTTCGGGTCTCGTTCGTCTCTGTCTCGTTCGTCTCGTTCGTCTCGTTCGTCTCTGTCTGTCTGTCTCTCTCGTTCGTCTCGTTCGTCGTCTCGTTCGTCTCGTTCGTCTCGTTCGTCTCTGTCTCGTTCGTCTCGTTCGTCTCGTTCGTCTCGTCTCCGTTCGTCTTTCGTTCGTCTCGTCTCGTTTCGTCTCGTTCGTCTCGTTCGTCTCTGTCTCGTTCGTCTCGTCTCGTCTCGTTCGTCTCTGTCTCGTTCGTCTCTGTTCGTCTCTGCTTCGTTCGTCTCTGTTCGTCTCGTTCGTCTCGGTCTCGTTCGTCTCTGTCTCGTTCTCGTCTGTCTCGTTCGTCTCTGTCTCGTCTCTCGTCTCGTTTCGTCTCGTTTTGTCTCGCTCCTCGTCTCTGTCTCGTCTCGTCTCGTCTCGTCTCGCTTACGCTTGTTTCTCTCGTTCGTCTCGCCTGTCCCGTCCTGTCCTCACTTTTCTTTTGTCTTCTCTCCTCTCGCTTTCCTCTCCTCTTCTCTTCTCTTCTCTCTCTTCTCTTTCTCCTCTCCCTCTCCCTCTCCACTTTCCTCTCCTCTCCTGTCCTCTCTTTCTTTCTTCTCTTCTCTCCTCTCTTCTTCTCTTTTCTTTCTCTCCTCTCTCCTCTCCTTTCCTCTCCTCTGCCTGCTTCTCTTCCTTTCTCTTCTCTCTTCTCTCTCTCTTTCTTCCCTTCTCTTCTATTCTCTCTTCCTCTCCTCTCCTCTCCTCTTTCTCATTCTCTTTCTTTCTCTTCTCTCCTCTCCTCTCCTTTCTCTCTCTCTTCTCTCTCCTCTCTCCTCTCTTCTCTCTTTCTCTATCCTCTCCTCTCCTCTCCTCTCCTCTTCTCTTTCCCTCTCCTCTCCCTCCCTCTCTTCTCTTTCTGTGTCCTCTCCTCTCCTCTTTCTCTGCTCTCCTCTTTTCTTTCCTCTCCTCTCTTCTCTTCTCTTTCTCTCTTTCTCTTCTCTCTTCTCTTCTCTTCTCTTCTCTTTTCTTCCCCTTCTCTTCTCTTCTCCTTTCCTCCTCCTCTCCCTCCTTCTCTTCTTCTTCTCTTCTCTTCTCTTCTCTCCTCTCCCTCTCCTTTCTCTTCTCTCTCTCTATCTCTCTCTCTCTCCTCTTCTCTCTCTCTCTCCTCCTCTCTCCTTCTCTCTCCTCTCCTCTGTCTCCTTCCTCTCCCCTCCTCCTCTCTTCTCTTCATCCTCTCCTCCTCCCCTTCTCTGCCCTCCTCTCCTCTTTCTGCTCTCCTCTTTCTTTCCTCTCCTCTTTTCTTTCCTCTCCTCTGCCTCTCCTCTTCTCTCCTCTTCTTCTCTTCTTCTTCTCTTCTCTTCTCTTCTCTTCTCTTCTCCTTTCCTCTCCTATCCTCTCTCTCTCCTTTTCTCTCCTCTCCTCTCCTCTCCTCTTCTGTAGTCTTTCCTCTTCATTGTTCTCTCTTCCCTTCTCTTTCTCTTCTCTTCTCTTACGTTTAGATTTAGGTTTATCAGGGGATTCTGATATAGTAAGGGAAAATAAGAAGAAGTAATCGGGTGAAGATAATAGGATAAACAATATATGCTGTGATTTTAATGTAATTATTTAATGTATGCAATGATTTGTTGTTTTGTTCAATATGCTGTGTCAGTATTACATTCCCCTCAGAGTCCCCTGTCTGTGCCGCATGGTGCTGCCTTGCAAGGCTGACACCTGTCTAGTTCCAGGCAACATGCCTAGCAGGTAACACCACGACTCAGGGCGCAGTAGTGCGGATGCCCAGACTTGTGAAGCTGTGTGTTGTCAGCCTTGCATGTGATGACGAGTGTAGGTGAAGTAGTGAAGTGTTTTTATTTGGTGTATACTGGATTAGGTGTTGCTTTATTTCTCATTTTTTTGTCAGCCTGGCGTGTGATGACCAGTGCTGTATGTGATGGTGTAGCTTCTAGTGATTGATGTAGATGCTGGTGATGCAGCACTGACTTGATAGATGTAGTGTTGGTAGATGCAGCAGTGACTTGATATAGATGTAGTGTTGGTGATGCAGCAGTGACTTGATAGATGTAGTGTTGGTGATGCAGCAGTGACATGATAGATGTAGTGTTGGTGATGCAGCAGTGACTTGACTTAGATGTAGTGTTGGTGATGCAGCAGTGACTTGATAGATGTAGTGTTGGTGATGCAATGACTGATGATGTAGTACTGGGTGATGCAGCAGTGACTTGATAGATGTAGTGTTGGTGATGCAGCAGTGACTTGATAGATGTAGTGTTGGTGATGCAGCAGTGACTTGATAGATGTAGTGTTGGTGATGCAGCAGTGACTTGAATTAGATGTAGTGTTGGTGATGCAGCAGTGACTTGATAGATGTAGTGTTGGTGATGCAGCAGTAGAAGCAATCGATGTATTGTTGGTGATGCAGCAGTGACTTGACAAATGTAGTGTTGGTGATGCAACGGCGATAGATGTAGTGTTGGTGATGCAGCATTAACGATAGATGGTATTGTTGATGCAGCAGATTGAGGAGTGGTGTTGGTGATGCAACACTGACTGATAGATGTAGTGTTGGTGATGCAGCAGTGACTTGATATGTGGTACAGATGTAGCAGTGACTGAGAGACAGCAGCAGTGATGCAACACTGACTTCGATAGATGGTAGCAGAGCAGATTGAGTAGATGTAGTGTTGGTGATGGGTAATATCTTTATATGTATTTGCTGATAGATGTATTGTTGATAGATGTATTGATAGATGTACTCATCCTCTAATTATACTTTTTACCCACAATTATTATTAATATATCTAAGAAGCATTTACCCTCCAATTACTCTTTTTTTATGCACTATTATTATTTATTAATCTTCATAATATTCCTTTTATTATTATAATTTACTTTACTCTCTGTCCATGTTATTATTATTATTATTATTATTATTATTATTATTATTATTATTATTATTATTATTATTATTATTATTATTATTATTATTATTATTATTATTTTTATTATTACTATTATTATTATTATTATTATTATTATTCATTATTATTATTATTATTATTATTATTATTATTATTATTATTATTATTATTATTACTATTATTATTATTATTATTATTATTATTATTATTATCATTATTATCATTATTACTATTACGGTTACTATGTATATATAATATTTATACTTGGAAGTTTATATTTCTATTATTTGTGTGTATATATATATATATATATATATATATATATATATATATATATATATATATATATATATATATATATATATATATATATATATATATATATATATATATATATATATATATATATATATATTCGTTGCATTTAAACTGTATATGTTTTATATATGTGTATTTAGAATATTATAGATTTAAGTTCATGACCAAAAAAAACTATATTTATATATGTGATGTCTGCCAGTCTTTCTCTATGGAATCATAATTAAGTGTGCATTTATAGGTAAACGTAATAAAGTGTTTTAAGTGTTTCCCAGCTTGAGATATATTCAGTTGCTGGCCATGCTACAAGGCCATTGGACAGCCAGGTGGCAGCCCAACAGTCTCCGCTGCTGGCCCTGGGCGTCAACACCTTTGACCTGCTGACCCAGCTGGCGAGGGGGGCGTACACCCCTCACTACAGCCTGCAGTCACCTGCCTCACTTGTGCCTTTCCTGAAGGAGGCAGGGCAGCCACCAAGCCTGTGGTTGGCTCACAGGAAGCCCCAGAGCATAAAAATGATGATGCAGGGGCATCATTGCAGCCCTAGAGAGGAAGAGGAACATGGCTGAAGACTTGGTTAAAAGATTAGTCAAATATAGGATTGAAACAGATCTTTAAAGTGTTCACAGCAATTCGGCTTTCATTTAGTAAACAAAGAGCAGACGGTGCTTCAGGAAGATGACACCAGCAGCGGCAGGCGGCGACAGGCGGTGTGACATCGGAGGTGCTGACTTGTGCTGCGTGTCACGCAAACAAACTCAAGTGGAACATGCACTGTTACATGTACCAGATTATCGGACACGCCTAACAAGTGTGGCGCCATTCGTAAAGCAACAAAACTGCTTGTCTTGAAAGAAAGTCCAGTGACAGAGACAACCTTGGCCAGTGTTGTGTTCGCTTCCTGACAGGGCGGGGATTGTGACTGTCAGGAATTTGTCCAGCTTCCTCTTGTAAGTGTTTGGTATTCACGCCCTTCATGTCACGGTGTGTGCCGGGAGGGGAGGTGAACAGGTGGGTGTCCCTTGTTGCAACACTGCTGTGCTGGAGGCTTCTGATACTGGTGTGGCAGTTTGAAGGGAGGTGGGGTGGCCACGCTTATTCCTTCCCTGATCGTGCTTTGCAGTGAGTGCATGTCATGGGTTCAGATTTGGGCGGGACAGTTTTGGTTAGCAATAATTTATTTTCCACATATGCTATAATTTGGTATTTTTCATTCTTCTTTCTACTGGAGTATAATTTGTATTGTGTCTTGTTTGGTAATTAGACCTTTTCTTTTTGTTGCTCTCTCTCTCTCTCTCTCTCTCTCTCTCTCTCTCTCTCTCTCTCTCTCTCTCTCTCTCTCTCTCTCTCTCTCTCTCTCTCTCTCTCTCTCTCTCTCTCTCTCTCTCTCTCTCTCTGCTACTTCTGAGATCCCTCCTTGTGCTCTTCTGGTGTGAAGTTAGATTGGTGGCTGGGATGGTATTGGCTAGTAAATGTCATCTGTGGTTTCTTCCTCAAGCCTGTCATGCTTATTCTGCTGCCAGGAATATTGATTGTGTCTCTCCAATTTCAGACTCATTAGGAGCCAGGTAAGAGACAGTGGGCGAAAAGAATTCAAAGGATTTGAGAACATGTCTTCCGCTTCAAAGAGCATTTCAAGGCCTTGAACTTTTATTCACTCAAAGGGAGAAACTATTATGGGTTGATCTTATTATTAAATTTGGAAGATATTTTCATGTGGACTCTCCCCAATCACTGTTCATCTCAGCCCCTTTGTGTCAGCACTGAGGCCATCCATATAGTTGATGCAGCAGTTTTACTTGTCTATCTCAGCTACTTCTATCAGCACTAGAGACCATCCATACAGTTAATGCAACAGACTTGTCCATCTCAGCTTCACTACTGTCAGCACTAGAGACCAAAATCCATACAGTTAATGCAACAGACTTTGTACACTGGCCACCTGCTGTCAGCACTAGAGGCCGTCCATACAGTTAATGCAGCAGACCTGCTTCATCTGAGCCACTTCTGTCAGCATTCCTTTATAGTTGTTGTGATGCCAGGCACACATTTTTCTCAGAGTGATGAGAATCTGGAATTTTCTTGCTAACAGTGTGCCTGAATCTAATTCTGTTGATGGTTTTAGGTACAGTTTGTCCAACTTCTCAGGTGTACATCTGTTTGATTCTTGCTGGTGACACTATACGCTGTGCTGCTAGTCAGATTTATTATTTGTCTTGGGCTGATGGCACACTTGCCAGGCAGTTAGATAAGCATGTGGGCAGACTTTGGTGTCATTTTGATAGTGCTGGTGAGCTGACCCTGAACTGGTCCTGAAGGGGTTCTACTCTTGTGAGACCAGCCAGGTAAAAAAAATATGTTGAAATGTAGCCACATTTACTATTGTGAAGCTATTTACTATTCTATTCATTTTCTTCTCTGTTCACAGGTGCTCTGGAAAATTCAATCTCAAGGAGCTAATTATTATTTTTTCTTTATTCATGCCATCTGCACAGTTGCTGGAAAGTGCATTCCCTTGGCTGAGTGTGGTGCGTGTGCCTGCACCTAGTGAAAGGAAAGGTGCTGCTGCTGCGTGAAGCCTTTTCCGTGGGAACCCACTACAAATAGCTAGTTGATTCTGTCATGATGGGATTAGCAGCAGACAGAGATTCCAGTGGAAAATGTATTAACATGCTCTAGGTTTGGTCCTAAAGGATTGATTTAATGTTGTATTTACTACTCATTTGTCTGTAGTTCTATATAGTTTTCTTTACTACTACTGGAGTATAGTAGTAAAATGGCTTTTTTTTTCTTTTTTTATTCAAAAATTTTTGTTGCTCTAATGGCCAGTGGCCTTCTTACAGGAGAAAAGTAGTAGTAGTAATATTTATTTTGTATGTGTTTGTGTCTATCATAGTATACTGCACAGTAGGGAAAAGTTTTATGAGGAAGATGTGTTAATCTTGACAGTCACTGGATTTGAACCTGAAGCACAACTTTTCCAGAAACAGAGACACTTTTATTTAGTATACAACAAACTAGACTGCCTACCAGCTTCTCTGTGTTCAGCTTGAATTCTATCTTGTTTGTATGTCATATTAATGCTTTACTTCTCTCATAAAAAAACATTTACAGAAGGCTTTACAGATGATCATAAAATTCTCATGGGGCATTTTCTTTCTCTCTTGCAAAATCCTTTGCATTGTCAGTCATGAAAATGCCTGGAGATGCAAAGCAACACCACCTGAGTAAAGATAAAGGTGAAAATATTGTGATAGTGGTTGTGGCAAGTGGTGGTGGTGGTGGTGACAGTGGTGGTGGCTCTGAGGAGAATTAAGTACTAATATCAGAAGGATGTGGTTTTCATGTTGCAGAAGAAACCAGATGGAAAAAAGGTGTGTGTGTGTGTGTGTGTGTGTGTGTGTGTGTGTGTGTGTGTGTGTGTGTGAGAGAGAGAGAGAGAGAGAGAGAGAGAGAGAGAGAGAGAGAGAGAGAGAGAGAGAGCTGGGTTAGGGAGAGAGAAGAGAAAGAGAAAGAGGTAAGTGGAGATATGGAGACAAGGGAGGAAAGGAAGGAAAAGCAGAGGAGTTATGGGAGAAGATGGCAGAAAGGGAGGAGGAGGAAGACAAGGGTGAGGGAGGGAGGCAGATGGAAGGCATGTATGCATAAGTGAGTGTGAGTGGAGTCAACATATAAAAGGGAGAGAAATGAACACTCTAAGGAGGGAAGAAATAAAGAATTCATGAAAAGATATTATAGACATATGTAAGGATGAACCAAGAATGTTCTATAGAATGGTAAAATGAAAGAATAAGAATGGGTTCAACAAACTGAAAATAAATGGTAAACATGTTGAAGAAGAAGCATAACAAATTGCAGAGGTTTTGAATGACTTCTTTCAGTGTCTTCATTGGAGAGGGAACATTTGGTAGGACTGGTGACAGCAGATGTGAGAGTAGAAGGACTGAGTGAGATTGAGGTAACAGTGGATGAGGCTAAGAATAATGATGGAAGACTTGGATGTGAGGAAGGCACAGGGACCTGATGGAGTGTCTGATTGGGTGGTGAAGGAATGCAGAGATCAGCACCTGTACACATGATTTACAAACTCATCATAACTTCATTAAAAGGGAAGGTAGTGGTGCCCAACATTGGAAAAAAAGCAGGTATAGTCCCCATATATAAGAGTGGAAGCAAAGAAGAACCACTTAATTATAGACCACCATCATTAACAAAGTGTAGTGGCAAAATTGTGCCAAAGAATAAGTGACTCAGCAAAGATGGAGTGAATATCTGGAAAAAAGAGAAATATTAACAGACAGACAATTCAGATTTAGGAAAGGAAGGTCATGTAAGTAACAAATTTAAGGTGTTTCTACTCCAGTCATAGATATGGTACAAGAAAGAGAAGGATGGGCAGATTGTGTTTATTTTGATAAGGTGCCCCACAGCAGACTGTTGTGGAAATGAGAAATGTCTGGTGGAGGCTGAGAGGAGCACTCCCTACATTGGATCAGTGACTTTCTGAGAGGAGAGGGGAAATGAGAACAGTGGTCAAAGTCTGAATAAAAGAGTCATCATGTGGAGAGAGGTAATGGTAGTGGTGTTCTCCAAGGGTTCATGTACTACCACCATTGTCATGTTTGCATACCTGTGTGAATGATGTGATGGAAGGGATGAATAGCTACATGAATTCTATTTGCTGATGAGGGGAAAATTGATGGGAAAAGATGGAGAGGACAGAGTGGATTGTGAAGCTCTACAGGGAGATCTGAATGTGAGTTTGGGATTGGAGTGACACTTTGGGAAAATGGAGTTTAACATAAAAAAATGTAGGAGTGTTGAAGTTTGGGCAGTAGTTGTGTGACCTGCCAGTCTTCAGTTATAAATTGGGTAATGAGGAAATAAAAACGAAGAGTGAAGAGGAAAGAACACTTGGAATTACTGTCATTGATAAGTTGTCCTCAGAGGTACATGTAAGAAGAAAGACAGGGGAAGCATAAAATCTGGTTAGAAAACACTAAGAAACGACGTTCAACTATCTGGATGAAGGAGATGATTAGAAGGATGTAACTGACAATAATAAGACCTAGTTTGAAATATGCAGCAGCGATGTGGTCTCCCCAGCACTAAAAGGGACATAAAGAAATTTAGAAAGAATATAGTGAGCAGTGACAAGAGTTGCCTCTGACCCTATCAGACTTATCATATGAAGAGAGACTAAAACTAAAACCTACCCACCCTTGGAAGAGAAGAGAGAGAGGTGATCTGGATGGCCTTATATTGGATTTTGTCGGACTGTGAAAAACTGGACCAGAGTAATTTGGTGGTGAGAGATTTTAGAAGCACGAGAGGGCATGAGAGAGATGAAGAAGAAGGGTGTGTGTAGGGAGGACTATTAAGAAGAACAGTTTCTGCAAAGTACTGCAGAAATCTGGAAACACACACACACACACACACACACACACACACACACACATGCACACACACACACACACACACACACACACACACACACACACACACACACACACACACACACACACACACTTAAAAACATCTGAAAATTTTTACTATAAACTTGTAAATTTGTTCATAATTGTATGACTTCTTATATGTCACCTCTTATGTGACCTGTTATGACCTCTCAGGGACAGCCTTGGCAGGGCATCCATTACTGGCAGAAGCCCCAGTGTGCTGAGTGACGGGCAGCGGCAAAGTGACCTTGCACATCAGGGAGGGTCAGAGTCAGTGTGTGCCCCATTTGTGCATATTGTGCCTGTAGTGGTCCTGCTCACTCTTTCTCTCTCTCTCTCTCTCTCTCTCTCTCTCTCTCTCTCTCTCTCTCTCTCTCTCTCTCTCTCTCTCTCTCTCTCTCTCTCTCTCTCTCTCTCTCTCTCTCTTTACACACACACACACACACACACACACACACACACACACACACACACACACACACACACACACACACACACACACACACACACACACACACACAGAAGATGTTGAAATGGGAGAAGGAAATGGCAGCAAGTAATTATAAATTTCAAACAAAAAGGAAGGGAGAAGGAAGAAGAGATTTTGCACTGGCTTAGGTACCCCCAAAGACGAATGCATGGACACAAGAGGATAGAATAGATGTGAGAAAAAAGGAGGAAGTGAGAAATGGAAAGAATTCAAGGAGGCAAGAAACAAATATATCAGAATCCTGAGAGAAGAAGAAAGTGAATTATGAGAAAGATATAGTTAACAAGTGCAAAGATGAGCCAAAGTTATTCTTCAGACATGTGAATGGGAAGATGACGTTACATTTGAAGATACACGGTTACAAGCGGAATTAATGAACAAGTGCTTCCAGTCAGTATTCACCAAAGAAAGCAAATTTGAAGGAGAAAGAGCATGGCACAGACACAGTGTGATGAGAGAGATACAGGTGGACGTAAGTGAAATTAAGAACATAATGAAAGATTTGGATGCAAGTAAGGCTCAAGGACCGGATGGAGTGTCCAACTGGATACTTAAGGAATGTTGTGAACAACTGGCAGGGAGTATACACAATACCATAGTATATTCTTTTAAGGAAGGAAAATTCCCTCTAGAATGGAAGAGAGCCAATATTGTGCCCATTTTTAAGAGGTAATAAAGAAGATCCATTGAATTACAGAACTGTTCCTAACAAGTGTAGTGGCAAAAAATAGTGGAAAGAATAGTTAAAAACAGATGGATAGAATATTTAGAAGAAACACAAACATTGACTGACAGACAGTTTGGCTTCAGAAGTGGAAGGTCTTGTGTCACAAATTTAGTGAGCTTTTATGGTAGAGTGATTGATATAATTCAAGAGAGAGAGGGATGGACAGACTGTTTTATTTAGACCTAAAAAAAACATTTGATAAGGTACCACACCAGAGACTGGTATAGAAAATTCAAAATATAAGGGGTTTGCAAGGCAACACACTGAATTGGATTACAGACTTGAGGGACAGAGAAATGAGAACAGTAATAAAGGGAGAACAATCAGAATGGTATAGAGTTACAAGTGGAGTACCACAGGGGACAGTCTTAGCCCCTGTAATGTTTCTGGTGCATGTCAACAATATAGTGAATGAGGTTGACAGTTATATAAGTCTGTTTGCAGATGATGCAAAATTATTGAAAAGAGTGGAAAACAATATGGATTGTGAAATATTACAGAAAGATCTAAATAAGATATATAAATGGAGTAAGAAATGGGAAATGGAATTCAATGCAAAGAAATGCAAGGTGATGGAATTAGGAAAGAAGCAAAAGAAGATTGACAAGTTCGTACACCATGGGAGAAGTGGAAATTAAGAAAACCAAACAAGAAAAAGATTTGAGAATTACAATAAGATAATTTATCACCTGAAAAACATGTAAACAAAATAGTTTGGGAAACCTATGAGTTATTAAAAAAGATGAAAGGGGCATTTGTGTACATGGATGAAGAGGAGATGAGAAAGTTGATGGAATATGTGATTCAACCAAACTTGGAATATGCCACAATTGTTTGGTCACCCCATAATAAAAAGGAAATAAGGAAAATTGAAAGGATCCAAAGAACTGCAACCAAATTGGTACCAAGTTTGAGAGATTTAACCTATGAAGAAAGATTAAGGAGATTGAAGCTTCCATCATTACAAAAGAGAAGAGAAAGAGGGAACCTGATTGCTATATACAGAGCTTTAATAGGTAAGGATCAAGTTGACAAAGAAGACTTATTTGTGTGGGACTCAAGAGATACAAGAGGACTTGGAGTAAAATTGAGGAAAAAAGCAAGTAGAAGAGATATCAAGAAATATGGTTTCCCAAATAGAAGCATAGAAATATGGAACAACTTAGATGAAACGGTGATACAAGCAACAAATATTCATGAATTTAAAGTTAAGCTGGATGCTTATAGATATGGAGACAGGACAGCACGAGCATACCTCTTTTCCTGTAAAACATAGCTAGGTAAATGCTGATTTCCTGTCTCTACTGGCCCTAGGTATGGTAAAGGAAATGTCATGAGTCATACTACTACTACTGCTACTACTGTTACTACTACTACTACTACTACTACTACTACTACTACTACTACTACTACTACTACTACTACTACTACTACTACCACTAGTACTACTGCTACTACTGCTACTACTACTACTACTACTACTACTACTACTACTACTACTACTACTACTACTACTACTACTACTAATAATAATAATAATAATACTACTACCACCACCACCACCACCACCACCACCACCACCACCACCACCACCACCACCACTACTACTACTACTACTACTACTACTACTACTACTACTACTACTACTACTACTACTACTACTACCACCACCACCACCACCAACACCATCAACTCTACTACTACTACTACTACTACTACTACTACTACTACTACTACTACTACTACTACTACTACTACTACTACTACTACTACTACTACTACTACTACTACACTACTACTACTACTACTATTACTATTACTACTACTACTACCACTACCACTACTACTACTACTACTACTACTACTACTACTACTACTACTACTACTACTACTACTACTACTGCTTCTAGTAGTAGGTAGTAACACAGCAACTACTGCTACTACTACAACTACTACTACTACTACTACTACTACTACTACTACTACTACTACTACTACTACTACTACTATTATCACTGTTACTACCACCACCACCACTATCACCACTAAATCAGTATTTATTATTTTTCTTCTTGTCTACCACCACCACCACCACCACCACCAGGGCCCAATCTCCCCTGCAGGCTTCAGTGAGGAGCAGTTCAGCTACTTCAATCCCTCAAAAGGCAATTAGGTGTTCTTGGTGAATGAGGAGGAGGAGATTGAATGCAGAGTGATTGCCTACCTGACCACCAAGGATAGGATTGCCTGCGCCAGTGGGTGAGTTGTGGTGAGTTGTTGGCTGGCGGGTCATAACAATTTGTGGGTGAGTGCCAAAAGATTATTATGCCAACATGGTGAATAATGTAGGAAGTGTACTCGTATATACTTCTAAAGCACAATTTCCTATGTTTTGTTCTTATTCTCTACCACCACCACCACCACTACCACCACCAATAATAAAACAGTACCTCTTCTTTCTCTTTTGTCTTTTTGTGTCCCTAGTAATTGTAATCTTGGCACCTACTCATGTTTACATTCTTTTCATTTATTTCTTCTACTGGAGAGTCTTGGAAGGCAGTGGGGAGTTTGGGGAGCTAATAGGGAGTTTGGGAAGGCAATGGGGAGTTTGGGAAGGCAGTGGAGAGTCTTGGAAAACAGTGGGGAGTTTGGGGAGGGTGTGGGGAGTTTGGGAAGGCAATGGGGGGTTTGGCAAGTCAGTGGAGAGTTTGGGAAGGCAGTGGGGAGTTTGGGGAAGCAGTGGGAAGTTTGGGAAGGCACTGGGAGTTGACTGGAGTTTTTAAGACAGACAGACAGACAGACAGAGAGAGAGAGATTATAAATAAAGACATGCACAGAAGCTGATAAACAGGGGCAACAATGCATAAGGAGACTCCACAACAAGATATCAAGCATTATATCCATGAACAGCACCCACCTACATTCACTCACTAACCAGGCTGATCTGTACTGTACTTCTGTGTATGGCAATGAACTGCAGTAAATATGAACCAGTATTTTTTCTGTCATTCTTGTTCTCTCTCACCTCAGGCAGTGCAGTGCAGACTCCAAGGCTCCCCAAGTGTACAGCATTGTTGTGTGTGTGGATGGGGTGTGTGTGCCAGACCCCTCACACTCTGTATTGGTAGCTTGGGAGAGAGAGAGAGAGAGAGAGAGAGAGAGAGAGAGAGAGAGAGAATCATTACCTGTACATTTGTGTCACATGTATATTTTAGCTATATAAAGTGATTAAGTCCGTGTGTGTGTGTGTGTGTGTGTGTGTGTGTGTGTGTGTGTGTGTGTGTGTGTGTGTGTGTGTGTGTGTGTGTGTGTGTGTGTGTGAATCATTTACTCACTGACACAAGCCCTTCCAGAGACATTTTTCCTTCATTCAAATAAGCCGTAGTAATTTCATTTCACTAAGCTAAAATAAAAATAGTAAAACATGAAATAATCTCCAGCATCCATCCCTTCTTTGAACTTTAAGTGGTATGTGTCCTTTGAAAAATACCATTAACTTGTATCTCTTTATTCAGCTTGGGCAGCTACAACAGCCAGATTTGTACACCAACTCTTTCCTTCTCTCATCTCTTTCTCTCTCAGCATTCGTCTCCCCACGTATCTCTTTCTCTTCCTCCTCTCATCTCTCTCTCTCTCTCTCTCTCTCTCTCTCTCTCTCTCTCTCTCTCTCTCTCTCTCTCTCTCTCTCTCTCTCTCTCTCTCTCTCTCTCTCTCTCTCTCTCTCTCTCTCTCTCTCTCTCTCATCTCTCTCTCTCTCTCTCTCTCTCTCTCTCTCTCTCTCTCTCTCTCTCTCTCTCTCTCTCTCTCTCTCTCTCTCTCTCTCTCTCCAGCACCATTCCCTTCTCCCATTCATTAGAGGTCATCCCCTTACACCCAGAGCATGTATTGCACTCATACACATCTCCTCCTCCCTTTCTCTCCCAGTTCTACATGTTTTTCTTATCTCCTGCATTGTGTCACTCTCTCCCTAGTATGGCTGGGCAAGGTCACCTACCATTGAGACAGTAGCTCCTCATTGGTCATTGCCAGGCTCTCTTTTCGATCTTTATGGCAGTTTCCACAACAGCAAACACTGCAAGCTTGACTCACTGATTTTGTCTCCAATGAAGCTAAGAGTGGGAGTGTTCTTACCAAGTATGTGTTGTGTTTTGGAGTTTTTAGTTTAGTATTAGTCACTGTCCTTCCTTAATCTGTTACTGGAATCATGAAAACACCCTTGCAAACCATAACAATGTCCGCTAAAACCTGTTAAAGTATCATTAACCCTTTTACTTGAATCACAGAGACATACTTGCAAACCCTGACAACATCCACTGAAACTTGTTAAACTGTCACTAGCATTATTAAACCATTACTTGATCATAAAAACACCCTTGAAAACCCTGGTAACATCCATTAAAGTCTGTTAACCTATTACTAACCTTATTAAACCATTACTTGAATCATGTAAATGCCCTTGAAAACCCTGATAACATCCACTAAAGCCTTTTAAATTACCACTCCAGTCAGGGGAGCTCCAAACACTATTAGAGCCTGTTAATAAAGAAAAGGCACTGGAATATTGGGGAATGCACATTTCAAGCTGTAGCCTTACCTCACATCCTTAACTCTCATAACAGGGCCTTTGTTGGAGGCGTCCCCTGTGATATAGTGGACGACAACCTGGAGCTCTGTGACACGCTGACAAGGGAGAAGGTTACTTGTCGCTCCAAGGGTAAGCTGGTCGGCCCCATGAATGCCACTGTCTGCGTTACTGGAAGAGGCGCGTCTGAAGTGACCAAGATAGGAATGTACGTGGACTCCCAGGACAGGCTGTACCAGTTCCTCACATATGCTGGTGTGTACATATAGTGTGCCTGCACGTGTATGCATGTGAATCTAGTCTTATGTTGCCTAAACCAGTGTAACCTGACTTTATCCTGACTATTGGAAATAACTGTATAGGAATTAAGCTTGTAATGCCCTGTGTTTTAGCAGTAGATTGTTGTGTTTTTCTTAGTTTTTACAGGGTGTCCTGCAAGTTTAGGTACACTAGGTATGATAGTTCAAGTAATTCTAAGTTGAAAATACCCCATACACATATGCTGTGTTTTGTTTTATTTTGTGAGAAATTAATGTGTAGCTAAGTTGTGAGTTGCGGGAGCTGCTTGCCTGGGTGTGCCTCCGCCTCCTTCCTCCCCTCCTTGGCTCGCTACATACTCGCGTGGTGCTGCGTAGCATTAAGTGATACATTTTTGTGTACATTGTATGCAGTCAGATCCTTACAGGAAATAGCAAATGACAGATTAAATTTAGTGAAGAAAATGTGCAGGTGAGATCAAGGAGAAGATCAAGGAGAGCCTGGCAGTGACTGAGTATGCCAAGCCATCCAGTGCATTGGTGCTGAGTGGTGTGTCCAGCAGTGCGGTGCAGTACACAGTGTTTGAAATGCAGCTGTCCTTTACTGTGCTGGATACAGAGGTGTGTGTGTAGTTGTAGTATACAGGGACTAAGCTACACACCTCTGGTTCTGTCTCCTTTATTCATCCATCAGTTTATGTACATTTCTTGCCTCTCTCACCTTTGTTTTTTTACTTGTGATATACAGGGGCTGGGCTACATTCCTTATCCCACCTCTGTATTCATTCAGTCCTTGTGTGTATGTGTGTGTGTGTGTGTGTGTGTGTGTGTGTGTGTGTGTGTGTGTGTGTGTGTGTGTGTGTGTGTGTGTGTGTGTGTGTGTGTGTGTGTGTGTGTGTGTGTGTGTGTGTTTACCTAGTTGTATTTACCTAGTTGTGAAATACAGGACGAGCCACACTAGGCTCGTGCCGTCCCATCTCCATATCGATTTTTATTTAGATTTTCTTTAAATTTATGAATTGTCTTTGCACACACAGTCTCATCCTTAAGTTCATTCCACACTGTTATACTTCTGTGTGGGAAGCTATGTTTCTTGATGTCTTTTCTGCAAATACTCCTTTTCAGTCTCCTTCCATGTCCTCTTGTGTCTCTCGTATCTGGTATCAAGAGGTCTTCTCTGTCCAACTTTTCCATTCTTTCCAGTATTTTATATATAGCTATCAAATCACCTCTCTCCCTCTTTTTTTCTAGTGTAGTCAGGCCCAATCTCTTCAACCTTTCCTCATAACTATACTCTCTTAAGCTTGCAGGGATTTTAGTTGCAGCTCTCTGAATTCTTTCTAACTTTCTTGTATCCTTTTTCAAACTTCGACCACACTGATGCTGTGTACTCCAATCTCGGACATATCATCGTTGTTATCATTTTTTTTTATCATATCTTCATCAATATAGGAGAATGCTATCTTGATGTTTTTCAGCAGTTTATATGTTTCTCCTATAATTTTTGTTTATGTGCTTCCCAAATGATAAATTATCAGTAATAATTACTCCTAGGTCTTTTTCTTCTGATCTTATAGAGATTTCCTCATTCCCTAAGTAATAGTTGCCAATTGGTCTTTTCGCACTTTTTCCAAACCTCATCACACTACATTTTTTAGCATTAAACTCCATGTTCCACCTCATTAACCCTTCATTAATCTTAATTAAGTCCTGATTTAAAGCATTGCAATCCTCTTCATTTGTTACTTTCCTCATAATCTTAGCACCATGAGTGAAAAGGTTCATGTAACTTTCTACACCTTCTGTCACATCGTTTACATAAACTGTGAACAAAATATGTGCAAGTACTGAACCTTGTTGGACTCCACTTGTTACCATTCTCCAGTTCAACCTGCTGCCTTTAATTGCTGTCCTCATTTCTCTGTTTGTCAAAAAGTCAGTCATCCACTTTAACAGTGATCCACCGAGTCCTCAGTTTTTCCAATTTCCACATTAGTCTTCTGTGTGGAACTTTATGGAATGCTTTTCTCAGATCTAAGTATATGCAGTCGGCCCATCCATCTCTCCCTGGCACTATATCTATTACTCTTGAGTAGAAACTTATCAGATTTGTAACACAAGATCTTCCTTTTCTGAAACCAAACTGTTTCTCTGTTATCACCTTGTTGTCTTCTAGGTATTTCACCCATCTGTTCTTGATAATCTTTTCACAAATCTTCACCACCACACTTGTGAACAGTACAGGTCTATAATTTAATGGATCTTCTTTGCTTCCAGTCTTGTGAATTGGGGTAATATCCGCCCATTTCCAATCTATGAGTACTCTACCTTTTACCAGGGTGGTGCTAATTATATTGTGCAACGCTGAGACTAATTGTGAGCTACACTCTTTAAAAATCCAACTGGAGACACCATCAGGACCCATTGCTTTCCTTACATCCAGGTCTTCCAACATATTCTTTACTTCATCTACTGATGTTTTAATCTCCTTTAGGTTGGTCCCTTTTTCTAATGCTGTCCTCTCATCTCTGAAATCATTTTCCTTAGCAGACACAGAGTGGAAGTATCTGTTAAACACTTCAGCTACCTCTTCTGGGTTATCCACTGTCTCTTCTCCAGCTTTTACTGTGCTTATTTCATCTTTATTCTTTAATTTTCCATTAATGAATTTATAAAATAATTTTGGTTGGTCTTTACATTTCTCCACAACATTCCTTTCCAAATTTTTCTGCTCATCTCTGTGAGTTTTGACATATTCGTTCCTCTTCCTTATATAATTGTTCCACAGGTCCAGTCTCCTGTTTTTCTTCCACTTGTTCCATGCTTTTTCTCTCCAATCTAGCTGTTGCACATCTGTTGTACCAATCCTTTTTGAAAAGGTTCTCTGTTGATCTTTTGGGTACCCATTTCTCTACTCCCTTATTATGAATGTCCAGGAAAGCTGTCCACTTTTCCTCTATGTCCTCCTTTTGAATAACCATGTTCCAATTCACTTCACTGAAATACTTCCTAAGTTGTCCAAAGTTAGTCTTGCTGTAGTTTAGCCATTCTCTTCTGTGGTCCTCTTTTCTTATACCGAGGTTATTATCCATAGCTGTGAACTGAATCAGCACATGATCACTTTTTCCTATTGGGTTTATGTATTTAAGGTCTTCTACTATTTCTTGTTTCTTGGTGGAAATTAGATCGAGCCTTGAAGGTGCTTCATTTCATCTAAATCTTGTGTCATCTGTAACCCATTGTGTCAGGAAATTTTCAATAGCCAGGTCTAGTAGCTTGTTCCCCCCATGATGGCTCACTGCCTTCCGTGGTCCAATTCTCCCTAGATATCTCTTTACAGTTAAAGTCCCCCATCAGGAGTATATCATCATTTTCCTCAAATGACTCTGCCAAATGTGTCCTTGTGTCCTCAAGCATTTTGTTTTATTCATCCTCTCTCCAAGAGTTGGAATAGGGGAGAACATAAGTCACCACAATGTTACAGTATCTTACAGTATTCTGTCTTAAGTTTATTTTCAATACTTCTGCCTCCTCCACCCCATATGTGACAGATTCCACTAATAAATCCTTCCTAATTAGAAGCATCACACCTCCTCCCTGTTTATTTTTTTCTATTTCTCATCCAGAGGTTATATTTTCCTTCACCAATATTTGATATATCCCTTCACTTGCCAATTTAATTTCAACAATTCCCATGATGTCCGGTTTCTCCTCTTTTAATTTCTTCGATCTCTCCAGTTAGCTCTTTTTCTTCTTGTAATGTCCCCACTAATTTTTCCACACATATCTTTTCCTTCTTTTCTCTTTCAGTCCACTGAGGTGTATACTCTTCCTTCAGACCGAATACCACAAGTTTTTTTTCTTATCCTCAGTTTCTCTCACCAAGTTTTCTTTCTGTTTTATAACTTGAACAACTTTTTCTGTTAGCCTTTGTTTGTTCCTCCACAATTTCCCTAAAATCAGTCTTTTCTTCCTCTTGTTCTTTCTTCCAATTTTCCTGTTTTACGTTTAACTCTTCCACTTTCCCTTCATATTCCATTGCTTTTTTTTCATATAACGTTTGTTTTTTTATGTAGATCGTCGTATGCACCTTTCCACACCCCCTTCTTGGTGATCAAAGTCTCAACCATCTTTTCCATCTTCTCAAGTCTATCCTTCATTTCCTTCATTTCAGTTTCCACTGTGATAATTTTCCTTCTCATCATTGCTTTCCCGACCCTTCAGTTCTCTTTCCCAAATCCTGAGAAGTCTCTCTGTCTTCCCTTCAGGACGATCCCCGTTGGGGTAAACATGATAGTGGGGACCGAAGAAGTCCCCTCTTCACTGCTCATTATAACAATTTAACTGCTTTCTGCAAAACACTTTTGGAGATGGGACAGCAACAAGTAGAGCCAGTGTGAACTCTCAGACTCTGTATTTCTACTAGGGCAGCTCTCAGCGACGTAGAGGGCTGGATTTTTAGCGTGTGTGTGTGTGTGTGTGTGTGTGTGTGTGTGTGTGTGTGTGTGTGTGTGTGTGTGTGTGTGTGTGTGTGTGTGTGTGTGTGTGTGTTTAGTAAACCTTCAGGCCTTTTGGGTTCCCATGAAAGGATTCAAAGATGCACCAATAATTTCTCTCTCTCTCTCTCTCTCTCTCTCTCTCTCTCTCTCTCTCTCTCTCTCTCTCTCTCTCTCTCTCTCTCTCTCTCTCTCTCTCTCTCTCTCTCTCTCTCTCTCTCTCTCTCTCTCTCTCTCTCTCTCTCTCTCTCTCTCTCTCTCTCTCTCTCTCTCTCTCTCTCTCTCTCTCTCTCTCTCTCTCTCTCTCTCTCTCTCTCTCTCTCTCTCTCTCTGAGTCCATTCCATTCATCCACCACTATTTAAAAACCAATTCCTTCCTATCTCTTTTAAATTTAACTTAATCAGGGTACATTAATGGTGTCTCTAGGGATTAGCCTGACAGGATACTGAGGGAAATACAAGTCTGACGTGCCAAAAAAGGAGAGAAAAGGATCTCAGCTTTACCAAGATACAATTACTATTGGAGTCACATAAGTGATCTAATAGTTGGTCTTCTTTTGGTCTCTCTTCAGCACATAAGTAATCTAATAACTGGTCTTCTTTTGGTCTCCCCTCAGTGCATAAGTGATGTAATAGTTGGTCTTCTTTTGGCCTCCCCTCAGCTTGACACAGACGAGTGCAGCAATGGTCCTGCAGCAGCCCAGCATAGTGCAGGCCAGACAGCCCACTGCCATCACTGTTCACTTTGTTGACAAGGGCTCTGGCTTGGTGCTTAATGGCCTGGCTTTCAAGGTGAGGAGACAGACAGGCATGATTGACTTAAATGTTGCATATAAAGAGTAATAAAATGATATAATCTTTGTTAACATGATGTGAGGAAGTGAGGAGACAGACAGGAATGATTTTTTTTTTTTATAGAGTAATAAAACAATATAATTTCTGTTATTGTTCAGTTTGTTGACAAAGATTCTGGATTGTAGTTTGATGGCAAGGCATTGAAGGTGAGGAGATGACAAAATCAAGTTAAATTTTTTTTGGATAGCGTAATAAAACTATTAATTCTGTTATCAAGAGGCATTCAGTTTGTTGACAAGGACTCTGGCCCAGTGCTTGGATGGCAAGACTTTAAAGGGTGGGGGTAGACAGGAATAATCGAGTCAAGTTTATTTTTTGCATACATGCATGAAGTAATAAAACAGTATTATTTCTGTTATCATGATACATTCATTCAGTTTGTTTACAAAAATTCTGGCTTAATGTTTGATGGTGAGGCTTTCAAGGTGAAATTACTAAGTTAATTAAGGGACTGTAATTAACTTTTTTTAATGAAAATGTGTGCAAAAAGCAACATTGGTCTGTGCACACTGAAAAATCATCCAGCACTTTGGCAATAATCTGCCAAAGTTTGAGCTGTGTGTCTGAGACATAGCTTGTTTACACTCAGGCTTAAGATTACACCTTGTGGTACTCCTTATGTTTTGCTGTTTTTCATATACTGTATCTGTTTTTTTTGTGTGTGCATGATTTTTGGAGACTTTTTTTCAGATGTGTGGCATGTTACCCCTAAGTGGTGGGAGGGGAGGGAGTGGGATAGTAATTACTGGATAACGAGTCAGTACTTAGTTGGCCTAAGGTGAGGCCAGGGCATGTATGTACTGCCACGCTGGTGCCAGACCATCCACACGACTCATAAAATTTATGAGAGGAATTGTGTTACTATCTTCTGTGAAGACCATAACCATAGCAGAGTCTTGTAAGTACAGTTACTAGGGTGCTGTAGGGAGGTCCACAACACTGTTCCTTCCCACCAGAGACCAATGGGCCTAAGAGTGTGAGTGATGTGTGTGTGAGTGAGTGGTGCTTTGTCTGGGGTTGGTGGCCTGGTATATAGATAAGTAGATAGATGAATGGAGTAAAATCATACCTTGTCTGTTATCCTTCCATAAGAAAGCACAGAAGTTGAGAGAAATTGCATCTGTACTGTATTTTTTTCCTGAGCCTCTTCTCTCTCCTCCTCAGGGCCAGACATTTGTGGGCAAACTGCTGGCAAAGACTGCTGAGGGACACTTTGAGGTTATCCAGAGGTATGCCAAGTAAGAAACAGAAGAGAATGTTACAAGGAGGAGGCAGCAGGCACCTGCCAAAATGATAATTACTCCCAGTGAGGTCTAAAGCACTGGATGATGGGGTGCTGTGAACTTATCATTAAATGCAGCTGTGACCTCACTGAATGTTTCCCTTAGTGTCTCACAACACAAGGGAGCAGTCACAGCCTGCCCTCTAAAAACAACTTTCTTCCTTCATACAAAACTACAAGCACCTAATTACACACACACTCTTCACTCAATTGTCATGGCGACTCCTACACCAGCCTCAGAGTCACCATCGGGGGAGGGGACCACAAATGTCCCCAGATCAGACTGCTCTTCTGGTATCGACCATAAGTGTCTTGACACCTCCCTCAACTTTTTCTTCATTAACTCCTGCAACATTCGCAGTCTTGGATTTAATTTTCAGTCTGTAAAACACCATCTCTCCTCTACTAAACCTCATTTTCTTTTCCTCACTGAAACACAGGTGTCTAAGGTAACTGACATAAGCCCCATTTCTGTTCTCTCCTACTTTCTCTATCCTCATTTTCAATCCAAAGCTGGATGTTGCATTTATGTGTGCAACAACTTAACCTGCTCTCTTGCCCATGCTCTTGAATCTTCCAAGTTTTCCACCATCTGGCTACGACTACAGAGTCACTCTCAAACTAAATGTATTTGTGCTGTATAGCTCTCACTTAACTCCTCTGACTATAAGAAATTCTTTGACTACTTTCAAAGTGGAGCACATTCTGACTCTTCCCTTTTGTGGAGGTCTCCATTCTTGGAGATTTCAATGTTCACCACCAGCTTTGGCTTTCCTTTTCATCTCCCTTCACTGACCATCCTGGTGAACTAGCCTTCAACTTTGGTATCCTCCACGACCTAGAGCAATTGGTGCAACATTCTACTCATAATCCTAACTGTTTTGGAGATACGCCCAACATTATTAACCTTTTCCTAATCTCTAAACCTTCTGATTATGCTGTCACCCTCTCTTCTCTGTTGGGCTCCTCCAATCACAATCTCATATCTGTATCTTGTCCTATCACTCCAATCCCTCCTCAGCATCCCCATAAGTAGAAGTGCCTCTAGCATTTTGTCTCAGCTAGCTACAGGGACCTGAGGAGGTATTTTGCTGATTTTCCTTGGAATGACTACTGCTTCCGTGTCAGAGACCTGTCTCTGTGTGCAGAGTACATAACAGAGGTAATAGTGTCTGGCATGGAGATGTACATTCCTCACTCTTTACCTTCCAAACCTTGGTTTAACACAGCTTGTTCTTGTGCTATACATGACAGAGAGGTAGCCTACAAAAGGTACTTGAGCCTTCCATCACCAGAATCTCATTCACATTATATTTCTGCCCGGAACCATGCTAAGTCTGTTCTTCAACTAGCCAAAAACTACTTCATTAATAGAAAGTGTCAAAATCTTTCAAGATCTAACTCCCCTTGTGACTTCTGGCACCTAGCCAAAAACATCTTCAATAACTTTGCCTCTCCTTCTTTTCCTCCTTTATATCAACCAGATGGCACCACTGCTATCACATCTATCTCTAAACCTGAACTCTTCACTCAAACCTTTGCTTAAAACTCTGCCTTGGATGATTCATGGCTTGTTCCTCCCTCTCCTCCACTCTCTGACTACTTCATGCTACTTATTAAAATTCTTCACAATGATGTTTTCCATGCCCTTGCTGGCCTAAACCCTCAGAAGGCTTATGGACCTGATGGGGTCCCTCATATTGTTCTCCGAAACTGTGCCTCTGTGCTTGCACCTTGCTTAGTCAAACTCTTTCATTTCTGTCTGTCAACATCTACCTTTCCTTCTTGCTGGAAGTTTGCCTACATTCAGCCTGTTCCTAAAAAGGGTGACTTCAAATCCCTCAAACTACCATCCTATTGCTTTAATTTCCTGCCTATTTAAAGTTTTTGAATCAATCCTCAACAGGAAGATTTTTAAATATCTTTCACTTCACAACCTTCTATCTGATCGCCAGTATGGGTTCCATCAAGGCCACTCTCCTGGTGATCTTCTGGCTTTCCTTACTGAGTTTTGGTCATCCTCTTTTAAAGATTTTGGAGAGACTTTTGTTGTTGCCTTGGACATATCAAAAGCTTTTAATAGAGTTTGGCACAAAGCTTTGATTTCCAAATTATCCCCTCCTACAGCTTCTATCCTTCTCTCTGTAATTTCATCTCAAGTTTCCATTCTGACCATTCTATTGCTGCTTTGGTAGATGGTCACTGTTCTTCCCTTAAATCTATTAACAGTGGTGTTCCTCAGGGTTCTGTCCTGTTACCCACTCTCTTCTTCAGTGGCGGCTCATCAATAGGGACTGCGAGACTGCATCCCCCCAGTGGATTTCTAGGATTCACGAAAATAATGTTAATTTATTTATGTTTGACTATCATTCACATGAAAACACCAATTCTCACATGTTTATATGAAAAAAAAAAATACTGCAAAACAATGAGGAAGTACGGAAATTATTTACTATTTAATGATACGAAAGCGGGGAGAAATGGGGGAGCCTTCCCGGGTGGAATGGCGAGTGTGGACTGCGTCCACACTCACACACTGTGAGTGTTCTTGCGTCGGTCTTATTTTCAATCGTGTTTTTCAATTTGTCAGGGATGATTTTAAAATATTATTAATCAGTGATGGCTTGTGCTCAATCTTGATTATCATAGATGGTGTAAAATCACAGAAACATCATATAAAATAGTTTTTTTTTCTTTTCCCATGTAGGCCTAGCAGTATTTTGCAAAATGGCGCAAGAAGCAAAGATGGTTTCTGCATTGAAAGAACTCGCACTTGCCATGATTTCAATAGAGAAGATTTCTATGAATAATATGCCAGGTTTAAATGAAAAAGTTATTGATCTGTTTGCACAAAACAGGAACAGGAGAATGGACTTCCTTTTCAAATAGCCTAAGCCAGCACTAAGGAAGTCAAGCATTTACTGTTAGGATAAGACCTAAAGAATTAAATAATTATCTATCTATCTTTATAATCTATCAATCAATGGTATGTTAAACAATAACAATAAAAGCATTTAAGATTTTATTTGAATGTGAGACAGCCCCCCAATCAGTAACAGTCACGAGCCACCACTGCTCTTCTTATTATTCTCCAATGACCTAAACCAAACTTCTTGTCTTATCCACTCCTACGCTGATGATACCACTGTGCACTTCTACATCTTTTTGTAGAAGTCTAAACCTTCAGGAAGTAAAGAGTTCATGCAGGGAACCCACAGAAGACCTGACTTCTGATCTCTCTAAAATTTCTGATTGGGGGAGAGCAAACTTAGTATTATTCAATTCATCAAAAACTCAATTCCTCCATCTGTTAACTTGACACAACCTTCCAGATAGCTATCCCATCTTCATCAGTGACACTTAACTGTCCCCCTTTCTACACTGAACATCCTCAGTCTGTCATTTTCTTATAATCTAAACTGGAAACTTCACATCTCATCTCTAGCTAAAACAGCTCTTATGAAATTAGATGTTCTGAGATGTCTCCACCAGTTTTTCTCATCTCCCCCCCTAACTGCTAACTCTTTACAGGGGCCATATCTGTCCATGTACGAGTATGCTTCACATTTCTGTGGGGGGTTCCACTTGTACTGCTCATCTAGACAGGGTGGAATCAAAAGCTTTTTGTCTCATCAGCTCCTCTCCTCTAACTTACTGTCTTCAGCCAGTTTCTCATCACTGCAATGTTGGATCTCTTGCTATCATCTACTGCTGTTTTCATGCTAACTGCTCTTCTAATCTTGCTAACTGCATGCCTCCCCTCCTCCCGCGGCCTCGCTGCACAAGACTTTCTTCTTTCTCTCATCCCTATTATGTTCACCTCTCTAATGCAAGAGTTAACCAGTATTCTCAATCATTCATTCCTTTCTCTGGTAAACTCTGGAACTCCCTGCCTGCTTCTGTCTTTCCACCTTCCTATGATTTGAATTCCTTCAAGAGGGAGGTTTCAAGACACTTATCCTTCACTTTTTGATTGCTGCTTTGGAGCCTTTTCTGGGACTGGCATCTCAATGGGTCTTTCTATTTTTTGGTGGTTGGAGGGGGAGAGTTGTTGCCCTTGGCCAGTGTCCCTCCTGCATGAAAAAAATAAATAAATTAAAATACCACCACCCATATCTTCCCAACACAAATACTGACAACAGACCCTGTGTCAGGCTGTATGTACCAGATGAGGCTGTGTCAATGCTCACCTTTGAGAATGTCATATTTGAGGTGCCAGACGTGAGGCAGCAACTCATAGCCAAGGTTGCTGTCGTCTCCGCTAGCTGGTACGTGGAGTCTTCTTGAGTATCGGTGTCAGTCTGGTAAACTCTGGAGCTCCCTGCCTGTGTCTGTACTTCCTTATACAAGACACTTCTTAAATTTAGGGTAATTCTTTTGGCTCTGTCTTGTAGAGCCTGGCACCTCAGTTATTTTTATTTATTTATTTTATTTTATTTTGTTTTATTTTATTTTATTTTATTTTATTTTATTTTATTTTATTTTATTTTATTTTTTTCCTCTCTCTCTCTCTCTCTCTCTCTCTCTCTCTCTCTCTCTCTCTCTCTCTCTCTCTCTCTCTCTCTCTCTCTCTCTCTCTCTCTCTCTCTCTCTCTCTCTCTCTCAGCAGCACAAGGATGGCCAAGGAAATCCTTCTCAAATACCCAGAGATCCTCCATGCCGCTCACCCCTTCTTCCTCTCCCTCAAGTTTGTGGGTGCTGGTGGCTCTCTCCTGGATGGAGCAGTTTTTGTGGTGAGACACACAGGGAACCTTAACTCTCATGCCTTGGGTCTTATGGGAACTGTTTTCAAAGAGGAAGAGTCTGGTTTGTGGTAAGACACACTGGGAACCTTAACTTTTATCCCCATATTGTGAAATGCCTGAGGTGTTATGGGAATTGTTTTCAAAGAGGAGTCTGGTTTGTGGTAAGAATTGCGGGGAACCTTAACTTTTATCCCCATATTGTGAAATGCCTGAGGTGTTATGGGAACTGTTTTCAAAGAGGAGTCTAGTTTTTATGATTGGTTGATTGATGATGCAGAATACTATTAACTATATCCTGAATCATGAAAAAAAAATGTCCTTGAAAATCCCATCAACTTTCATAAGGACTGTTTTCATGATAATGAGTCAGGTTCTCATAGGTGTTTCTTTCTTCTGGTGATGCAGAATACTTGTTAAACTATCACCAGAATCATGAAGTACCCTTGAAAATTCCAGTATTTCTAAAGGTCACTGAGATGGTTAGTCCAGTGACTGTTTTGTTGTTTTCTTGTGTATATTTTGTCTCTTTCATTCCACATAGTTCTCTTGTTTCTTCTCAGGATCAAAAGATATTGATTGAGATACTGGGGAGGGATGTGAGTGCATGCCCAAGGAGAAGGCCCAGATCTTTAAGAGGTGAGTGAGAGAGAGAGAGAGAGAGAGAGAGAGAGAGAGAGAGAGAGAGAGAGAGAGAGGTGTGTGTGTGTGTGTGTGTTTTATGCACAGACAGAAAACACATGCATTTTTTGTATCATTCCAACATTTCCCTCTTCTCAACTTTCCTGTTGCCCTTCCAAATATCCAGCTTTTCTTTGATCCTTCAGTGAAAAACCTCCCTTTCCTTAACTCTTTGTTGTATCTCCTCAATATCCAGCCTTTGTTTGTCCCTGCAATAATGGATCTTTTCTGTGTATTTCCTCCAGGATCTATTTACCCAAGAACAACTTGTCAACAATTCCTGTAGATGTCATCATCAGTGAGGTCAGTGTTAGATACCAACTTGCTGCTCAGGAGTCTGTTGTACCTGCTGGCTGGCATTTCCACTTTGTCTCTCCTGGTAACCAATTCTGTATGTGTATGTGTATCTATTAATTTATTTCTGTGTGTATTATGTCTGTCTATCTGTGTGAATGTGGAGAGTTTGGGGTGAATGTCGCTTGATACCTGATGGGGATGGATTGCTGTGTGCCTCTCAGTGAAGCAGCCTGTCAGTCCAGATGGCATTTGACAGCTGTTTCTCACTCCACATATTTACACGAAGGTGCTGACAGATTAGCAGCAGGAGTGGGAACTGCAGTGGCTGTAACTCATATGACTTCACTGGTACCAATCCAGACCACCTGGCTTCCCCAGGGACAGGCTTGTGTCACCCTGATCTTACCTCTACCTATACATCTACCACTGCACTACATTTGGAATCTGGTTGAGTACATGTACTCAGACCCGAGCCTGATGTGTGTGTGTGTGTGTGTGTGTCTATCTGTTGAAATCAAGTCACTGTTGTGTCTTGGAGGGAATAAGAGTGTGTATGTGACTATCTATTTCTGTCTTTATCCATCTATCTATGGAGGGAATAAGAGTGTGTATGTGACTATCTATTTCTGTCTTTATCCATTTATCTATCTATCTATCTATTTGTGTTTAAATAAAGTTGTTGGTAGCATCTGAGGGAATAAGAGGAGTGTGAGCTCAGTATGATGTGCAAGGAGTTTATGGATGTTTTAACATTTTGTAATATAGTATTTATTAGTGTGCATATCTTTTTTTGCATGCAAGATTTTAATACCTTACTTTACCATTTTGTCTGCATCTAACATACAGTGTCTCTCTCTCTCTCTCTCTCTCTCTCTCTCTCTTCACCAATTCTCCTTACAGGCTTGGTGGTGTTTCCTGAAAATTTGGATATCCAGGAGAACTCTGTCACCAAGAACGTGCAAATGAATGTCATTGGGTGGCTGACGGCAGCTCCTCAAGTGAACCCAGAGGTGAGGGAGGCTGTCACTGGGTCTTGGAGGGAGCAGGGAAGCAGGGTTAGAATGAAGATGTTTAGAAAAGAGGGATGCAGCACTGTGGTTGTGAAGAGTAGCCATTATTTTAATTTTAAAGGCATTTTTAAGCTATTTAGCTTGTAGTGCAGTGGTCACTGAGACTATCCCTTTCCACTGGGGACCCAAAATAAGAATAAAGACAGACTTCATATTCTGAGTGTTAATGGAAGTAAGAATAATAATCAGAAATAGCAACCATTATCACTATCCTCAGTTTCTTCATGTCAAGCCTGATAAAGTTAGATTTAAAAAAGAAATAGGAAGGAACTGGTTCTCAGATTGAGTGATAGATGAATGAAATAAGACTCAGTAGTTAGGTTAGTGCTGAGTCATTAGGGAGCTTTAAAAGATTAGACAAATTTATGCATGAGGATGATAGTGAAAATAGGTAAGCACATTTCATGCAGGGATTGCCATGTGTAGACCAGACGGCTTCTTGCAGTTTCCCTTGTGTTCTTACAATTATTATACCACTGATATGATGCCACAACACAATGGTAATGGTGGTGATGGTGTGTTCCTGAGTGATGCAGGTGGTAATGGGGCTTGATATGAGTGTCGAGGGCATGGAGGGTCCCATCACCTTTGCTCCTGTGACCTCTGGCTCTTCTAAAAAGGGAGTTGCATCCTTCACGGTATTTTTGTCTGATGGTGTGTAGTGGTAAGGATTATCCAAGATTGGAGAAGTGTCTTGGGACCTTCCTCATGAAAAAATTCGTCATAAGGAAAAGAAAATACAGAAGCAGGCAGGGAGTTCCAGAGTTTACTGGTGAAAAGGATGAAAAATTGTTAATAATGGTGAATTCTTGTATTGGAGAGGTGGACCACCACCATCACCACTACTTATTCTCCACAGATCACTGGGCTAAAGTAAAGCATGATGGGTGCCTTGGAGAAGCTATGCCTTGAGTTGAAGGCTGCAGTCACCATCAGAAAAGAGCAAAGCTGCAACAAGTCATCCAAGTACTTTGTCAAGAAGGTTTATGTTTATTTTGTCAAGAAGGTTTATGTTGAAGGCAACCTCCTGCACTGCTCTCAGGAGAGCAATGGGACTCATGACCGCCTCCAAGACCCACAGAGGATTGGAAGGCATAAATTCAATCTTGGATAACTATTGACATTTAAAACTGGTGACTCCACTTGTCAGATTGTAGGTGGGAAAGTTTAAAGGGTTAATTGATGGGAACATTGTTGATCTTAATTCTTTTTTGGTAAAGTACTGTAAATCACTTGCATGTGAAATTTCAAATGGATGAAATAGCATGAATGGTATTGTAGTTGAATTGTTCTTTGTAGCTGGAAAAAAAATTAGGGTTGATTGATGGGGAAACTATTGTTCAAAATCCTTTTATTGTAAACTAGATCATGTACATAGTTGTTTAATTTTTTTGGAAGTGAAATAACATGAATGATATTGTAGTTGTTTGTGTTGTACTATGGGTAAACCACTGGAAAAAGTGTAGTAGTTATGAACAAAATTGGATTAACTAAACATCACTGAGGTTGTAGTTGTGAAATTTTGTAAATTAATGTAAACAATGAAATACTTACTTAATCTTATATTATTAGGAGTCATTGGAAATTAGCTAAAATAAACACCATTATATCATCATAACCCTATAATGACTAACCAACTTCGCCATGAGAGGATAGTTTTAACACAAACAGTGCACAGCTTTGCCAAATGTTGTCATAAATCTGTGTTGGAAATATAGTCTTCATCAAGCATTATTGTTGTGTAAGTTATCATTGCTGTCATGTGTTGTTTTAAGGAGACACTGATTTTGCATTTTTTTTTTTTTTCACACCTATTCAGAAGTTTAAAAATCTTTCAGTTTTCTGTGCATGTGTTCTAGTATCCTCTGCATTCTTTCTTGTCATTCTTTCACACTCAGAGCTAAATGCATTGAACTAACATTCCCATTTCTATTATACAGCAATTCATGAAATTAACACCAGAGCAGTTTGGTATGTTATGGAAACTGAGAGAGAGAGAGAGTCCTTTTTTTCCTCTTCTCTCTCATGTCATGGCCCAGGACAGGGTGACGTCCTTGGAACATCGTCATTTGCATTCCTTAATCACAGACAAATGTGCCTCCTCACTCACTCCTCCATGTTGGAGAAAATAATTGCATTAATGAACATGTCTTGCACTTTATCATTACTTTTTATTATTATTATTATTATTATTATTATTATTATTATTATTATTACTACATTTACAGTAGTCCCTCACTGTTAGCAGTGAAATTTGTCAAATGTGAATAGTACTATAAATGGGAAAATTATACATTAGTCTTTGGCAAGGCCTGGGTTCACCCTTTTGACTTGCATTTGAAAGCAAAGACATTATACATTAACATTATACATTATACATGAAACATTAACAGCAATATAGAATACAATAGATAATAGATGACAGATGTTATTTACCTTTAATTATTTATAGTTAAGCCTGGTGAGAGGATCGAGTGTGGTAATTGTGTAGGTGCACTATTAATATTTGGCACCCAAACCAGTGTCATCCATATCCAAGTGTCCATGCCCTTCTGGCTCCCTCAACCCTCCATCACTTGTAGAGGCTACACTCCTGGGGACAAACACCAAAGATGTGGTTAATTGCAGCAAAAAAACAGTAAGATGGCTGTTGGGAGGTTACCAAAAATCAAACAATGCACATGGACGACAAACTGGATCAACACCATTCTGTTACGTCAGCAAATGGCACACCAAAAGTGGATCTGATGTGCCAGTTTGGTTGTTGGTACCAGTTCAAACCTATTGCCAAACTGAAACAAGAGGGACCAATGTATATCTCCATCAATCAATCAATCTATATCTATATATATATATATATATATATATATATATATATATATATATATATATATATATATATATATATATATATATATATATATATATATATATATATATAAAGCTTTTTGGTAATAAACATTTAGTGTGCAAAAATTTTTAGTACATCTAAACTATAGTAACTTGTGTCTTCCTTACAAGTGGTGTCATCCACCATTCTTTCTCTCCCCTCTTAAAAAGTGGGAAAAGGAAGACTGCTGGACCATACCACAAGTTATAACAACAAAAAAAGGTTCAAACTTTACTCTGCTGCATGGACTGTATCAGCTTGTATTCAGGCAGGTCAAGTTGGGCGATACAAGTGTGTGCTGGAAGGAAGCTGTCATCTGCTGGCTTTTGGATTATCAACTTGGAAGCCTGGGTGTGTGTGTGTGTGTGTGTGTGTGTGTGTGTGTGTGTGTGTGTGTGTGTGTGTGTGTGTGTGTGTGTGTGTGTGTGTGTGTGTGTCTAAGAGAATCAGTTTGAGTGAGTAGTGGGAGGGAGTTTTTGAGTATGTGAGTAAAAGAAGGGGTTTTGTTGAGAGAGAGAGAGAGAGAGAGAGAGAGAGAGAGAGAGAGAGAGAGAGAGAGAGTTTTGTGTGTGTGTAGGAGAGAGAATACAAGAAATTATTTCTATTAAATTTATTACTATTATTCTAAATTTATTCATATTTCAGAGGAATGACTGACAGAAGAGACAAAGGAAGAAAAGAGGAGGAAGAATATAAGAAAGGAAGGAAGGAAGAGAAGAGGGGGACATGAGAAGGATGAGATAAAGGAGAGAGAGAGAGAGAGAGAGAGAGAGAGAGAGAGAGAGAGAGAGAGAGAGAGAGAGAGAGAGAGAGAGAGAGAGAGAGAGAGAATGTTACTGATTGAGAATTAATTATCATTATTATTATTATGTTCAAAATGTATTATTTATATTTTCATTGTTTTTTTTTCAGAAGTGATAGAAAGAAGGAAGAGAAGAGAAGACAGATGATAATAAGGAGGGAAGAAAGAGAAGGAGAGAGAAGACAACAAAGAAGGAAGAGGACATGAGAGAAGAATGAGGATAATAGAAGAGGAAGAAATAAAAGAAGAAATGAGAGAAAGATAGATAAAAGAAAATTAAATTCTCCCCCCTGCCCCCCTTCTCTCTCTCTCTCTCTCTCTCTCTCTCTCTCTCTCTCTCTCTCTCTCTCTCTCTCTCTCTCTCTCTCTCTCTCTCTCTCTCTCTCTCTCCATGCCTAGGAGAGGAACCTGATCAGTCCCTGTGAGAAATTTTGCAACATTTTCTGTTTAAGCAAGAGTTCATGAATATTTCCCAAAAAGTGCAGGTGACCCCTGACCTGACATACCAGCATGCACATCACTGTTGTGTTGCCAGGTTTTGCTGGACGCATCATTCCTGATTCCTGTCAGTTCATTTTGGCCTAAAACCTTCATCCTTTGCTTCCTGTATACATTTGTGAAATTGTTGCAAAGGAGGGAGAGTTTTTGTTGCAACATGAATTCCAAATCAGATTCAGTACTTTTATGAAATCTTTCAAGATGACAAAACCCTGTTATTAAACTCCATCACCAGAAACACACCACACACACACACACACACACACACACACACACACCAGTTGCAATGCTTACTTCAGTGCACACTCTTCACTCCTTCAGAGGTGAGTGAATGAGTGAGCAGTGAATAAATCTGTTAACAAGAACACTATTTTGGTGCAAAGAATCAGATGCTGCCAGTATTTTTGCTGCCATTCGCCACTCCACATCTAGCAGAAGGTTTGTGGTCTGCCTTATCCATGCAGTCTTCCTGGCGCTTACAAATCAGGGTCACTAACTGAAGAGAGCATCAGAGTACTTGGAAGGAAACCACTGGGAAGACCTTGAGATGGTGTGTGGAGGAAGGCATGATAACACTTAACAATAAGGAAGAAATTGTCTACAGCTGCAAGTGGGAGATACTCATGGTCTGTCCAACCCCAGAAGGGAAACTATGGACAAATAACGATGTAATGAAAGGCACACCTGAATGGACTGCTGGCCAGCTGATTTCTTGAATGCTCCTCTTCCTCCTCTTGGGCCTCACTCCCTGCACGGTGGCACTGACATTGTGTGTCTCCCAGTCGGTCTGTGGAATCTGAAGGAGAAACAGTGTAATAAGAGTAGTGAGGAAACTGACAATGCTTAGAAGAAGAGGCAGTTTCATTACACAATGGCCTGGGACTTGGTAGTGTGCAGCATGAGTCCTCTAACACAGAGAAAAGAAAGAATTGCATTCCACAATTCAATGGGACACACTCACATCAAAGAGCCTTCCATCACACACACACACACACACACACACACACACACACACACACACACACACACACACACACACACACATAAGGAGTCCCATTCCATACTTCACTGCACTACAGGACACACATCAAGGTGGTGAAGGTCTCCTCTCTCTCTCACACACACACACACACACGAGGGAGACATGTTGGGGCGGAGGTTCACGTTCTTAAGTGCTTTGTCCTCATCGGAGGCTTCAAACTCTTGCTGACCTCCACTACAGCTTGCTAAAACTAATAGCCAAGAATGAAACACTCACAAATGAGGCCTTGGACAAACAAGAGGTTAACAATGTTACAACTACCACCAGAATCACGAAAACACTTTTGAAAACCCTATCAATCTCCACTCCAGGCTGCTAAAGCAAGAGGTGAGACAATGGCACAATAAAACCTGAGAGGGCCCAATATCACAAATTGTACTGTGGCTCCCCAGACCACCTCCATGCGCTCCTTCACAGTGCGGGTGTGACAGGCAGAGACACAGCCCAGGTGTTGGCTGCATGGCACTACTCACAATCACCTGCTACCTGATGTCCTGATGAAATAGCTGTACAACAGCTATTTCATCAGGACAATTCATGCATGACTGTTGCAAACAAACTCTAAAAGCTTGATCCTTCATTGCTGATGTGATGTACATATTCACTCATGAAACTATTGCAAAGTAGGTACAGCAATTGTTGCAGCAGGAATTTTAAACTGAATGAAATCTTTCAAGACAACAAAACACTATTATTCAATTCCATCACAAGACATACATACCACCTTTCCCCACACACCAGTAGCTGCATGAATGGACTGATGAGAAAGTAGTGTGCGCGTGCGTGTGTGCGTGCGTGCGTGTGTTTGCAGAGATGATGTAGGAATTTATGGCCGTGTCAGACACCACCAGACACAAAGACGAGACACCACCACCATAGCCCCCATCCTGTACATGACAACTAGGTAAACAAACAAATACACACACACACACACATCCTGACCTCTTTTACACTGATCACCTTTCACCAACAGTCTGATGAACAAAGTCGTTGTGACTGTGCTGACAAACCCGAGTGTTGATTCCTGCAGTCGCTGCCACACATTGCAGAGCCCCCGGTGAGGCACAGCTCTTGCTCCTGAGTTAAGCAAGTCTCCCAGGCTTTCTTCTACTTGCTCTCTGTGACATCACCTGCAGGGGGACACACACACATCAGTGCTCCTGTAGCATTATGGGCATCACACTGAACTCACAAGTTAGGTCCACATTCACAAACCCTCAGCTCTCTCACTAAGACTATTTTCCAAGGCCACAGAGAATCTGTTGGGTTCCAAAGACTGTTTCTCCTGTTAATGAGGTAAAAATATTATTAATCTCTCTTAAGCACATCCCTAAATACCTGTGTAACTTATCAAAAAAGGACCCACATTCAGAAATACTCTTCCCTCCTACCATGAATATTTTTCAAAGCCACACACATGATCAGCCATGTCCCTAAGGCTGCTTCTCCTGTTAGTAAGGTAGAAACACTGTTATCTGTCACTGGAACCATAAACACATCCTTAGAAACTCTTACAACTTCAACTAGAGCTTCTGGAATGCAGTAGAGATGCAGCACAGAAGTATGAACAAGTATGCTTCTCAGTTCAGAGATTAACAAAGCACTTCACAGCACAGAAGGCACAGCACAACTAATTTATATGCACATTCATGAGGAAAAGGATTAAAAGAAGCAGACTGTGCAACTCCCAGCCAGTATAGTGTGTGGGGATGCCTGTGGAAGAATACACATGCTTCAGAATGTTTTGGGAAATAGCAGTGAGATTGAACAAAAAGCAGCACAAGATTGATAGCTGGTCTCCTCACACCCTTGTCTCTGGTACACAGCAGTACCGGACTCCCCCAGTTCCACATAGGGCAGCCCAGACAATGCATGGGTTCACACACACACACACACACACACACACACACACAAATTCATCTTGGCTGAAAGGAACTAGTGGTGTCCCACAGGGGTCAGTGTTGGGACCGATAATGTTTGTAATATATGTAAATAACATAAATGAAGAAATAGATAATTATGTAAACTTATTTGCAGATGATGCTAAGCTGATGAGAAGGGTAGAAAATGTAAATGACAGTATGGTACTGCAAGATGATTTAATTAAGATAAATAAATGGAGTAAATCTTGGCAAATGGAATTCAATTTAAGTAAATGTAAAGTAATGGAGTTTGGTAAGAGTAAGAAAAGAATACAATATCATATGAGGTGGATGGTGTGAAGTTAAAGAAGTCAAAAGAGGAAGTGGATTTAGGAGTAACAGTCGCTGAAAATCTGACTCTGGAAAGACACATTGATAAAATTACTGGAGAGACGATGAATTTGTTAAAAAGAGTAAGAATGGCATTCTCATATTTGGATGACGGAATGATAAAAAAGTTGTTGATTTCCATGATAAGACCAAGATTGGAATATGTGGCAGTGGTGTGGTCTCCTCATACAAAGAGGAATATTATAAAATTAGGAAACAACAGGTACCACAAAGAACATCCAAACTAAGATAAGAACATTGCAAGGATATATGCATTAACAACAACACAAATGAAGAAGAATGGAAAAAAATTGAAAGAAATGTATGGAGAGACAAAAGAGAAAAATGAATCAACAACAGAAGAATGGAAAAAAAAACTGAAAGAAATGTATGGAGAGACAAAAGAGAAAAATGAATCAACAACAAAATAAGAAAAAAATACATTTTTCTGGAGACTTTTGGGAGACAGAGTGAAGAAATGGTACATAAAGTAAAGAAATAAATTAAAATAAAGTAGAGAAAAACAGCACAAACGAACAACAAACTGTGACGTGTGCCAACATAGACAGATCAACATGCAGAAAACTGGAACAGCAAAAATATTTGAGAGAGATAAACCTGAACGAAGGTGGCATGCTTAGTGGCAACAGAGGTAAAAGAAGAAAACCAGACTAACAATAACTGCAATATGTGGAGAAGAGACAGGACTGCCAAAGGAGGAGGAAGTGTAATGATAATGACAGGAAATGAGGTGAAGACAAAAATAGTGAAATATAGGGGATGAAAAGCAGAAATAGTGAGTATTAACTTGGAGGTTAGTAATGGAAAAATACTGATGGTAATAACAACCCACGTACCACCCAAAACAAGTTGTTGGAGCAAATAGCAGAAGATACCATTCAGTACTTGAGTAAATTAATCAAAAGTAATAAAAGGGAATCATTGGTTGGTGACTTCAACTGCAAAGAAATGAACCGGGAAACGTTCGAGGCAGAAGGAAACGAGACTGCAAGGGGAGAAAGACATCTGAAGGTGACTATGGAAAACAGTGATGAAATGGGTGACTGAAAATACAAGACAGATGGGAGACGACAAACCAACAAGATTTAGCCTAACATTAACGAAAGGAATCCACCCAACTAAAGAATTAAGACGTGTGTGTCCCTTGGAAAAAAGCAACCACGCACCGATGGAAAGAGAGGCTGATGGTGATGTCAGTGAAGAGGATGAAGCACACAAAGAAAACAGGAGAAACTATGGCACAGTGAATACAGAGCATCTTATGATACTGTTTGAGCCAATGGACTGGAGAAAGCTGAAGAGAGCAAATGAGGTGCAAGATGACCATGGCATTTTTATGGAACTATATGAGGCAGCAGTGAATATCCCAGAGTACAAACCTAAAGAAAGAGGAAGACAGGCATGGTTCAATGCAAGAAGTGCAACAGCAAAGAAAATAAGAGGCCAAGCATGTATAACAATGAAAAGAAATGGAAACCAAACAAATAAAGAGGACTTTAAGATAGCAAGAAATAAATCTGTGAAAATAAGGCAAGAGGAAGAGAAAGGATAAGAAAAGGATGTAATTGGGAAGTGCAAGGAAGAACTAAAACTGTTCTACAGATTCATAAATAGAAAAAAATAAACTAAAAGAAAAAAATAGAAAGGTTGAAGGATGGACATGAAACATATGAAGAACCAAAAGACACGACTGATTGAATTGCTAACTGAATTGCTAAACGAAAAGTTCCAGCAAGTTTTGACAGAAGAATCAGAATTTAAAGAACCAAAAGACAAGAAGACAGAAAAGCAAATGTGGGAAATTACAGCAATGAAAGTAGTCTATAGAATGATGGAGGAACTGGAAAAGAGAAAAGCAACAGGACCAGATGGAGTGAACCAGCACATGACATAATGAAGTGCTCACCATCAACGGGAAGAGTGGCCAAGGAATGCAAGAAAACGTGCATTGTGCCAGTTTATAAAAGTGGAGAGAAAGAAGAGCCACCAGACTGTAGACCAGCATCACTGACCAGCACAGTATGGAAGGTCTGTGAAAAACTGACAGAGAAGCACTGGACAGAAGTTGTAGAAAAACACGATATATATATATAACAGAAAAACAGTACAGCTTTAGACAAAAAGCAATCATATGTAATCAACATGATGAACTTCTATTCAAGAGTGACTGACATAACACAGGAGAGGGATGGATGAGCAAACTCTGTGTATCTACATCTGAAAAAGTTTTTAGCAAAGTTCACTTTTTTTTTTTATGTAGGAGGGACACTGGCCAAGGGCAACAAAAAAAATCCAATAAAAAAAAATGCCCACTGAGATGCCAGTCCCATAAAAGGATTCAAAGCAGTAGTCAGAAATTGAAGGATAAGTGTCTTGAAACCTCCCTTTTGAAGGAATTCAAGTCATAGGAAGGTGGAAAAACAGAAGCAGGCAGGGAGTTCCAGAGCTTACCAAAGGGATGAATGATTGAGAATGCTGGTTAACTCTTGCATTAGAGAGGTGGACAGAATAGGGGGTGAGAGAAAGAAGAAAGTCTTGTGCAGCAAGGCCGTGGGAGGGGAGGCATGCAGTTAGCAAGATCAGAAGAGCAGTTAGCATGAAAATAGTGGTAGAAGACAGCTAGAGATGCAACATTGTGGTGATGAGAGAGAGGCTGAAGACAGCCAGTTAGAGGAGAGGAGTTGATGAGACAAAAAGCTTTTGATTCCACCCTGTCTAGAAGAGCAGTATGAGTGGAATCCCCCCAGACATGTGAAGCATATTCCATACATGGATGGATAAGCAGCTGGGGGGATGAGAAAAACTGGAGGAGACATCTCAGAATCCTTAACTTCATAGAAGCTATTTTAGCTAGAGATGAGATGTGAAGTTTCTAGTTTAGATTAATTAGAAAAGGAGAGACCAAGGGTGTTCAATGTAGAAGTGGGGGACAGTTGAGTGTCATTGAAAAAGAGGGGATAGTTGCCTGGAAGGTTGTGTTGAGTTGATAGATGAAGGAATTGAGTTTTTGAGGCACTGAACAATACCAAGTTTGCTCTGCCCCAATCAGATATTTTAGAAAGATCAGGAGTCAGGCATTCTGTGGTTTCCCTGCATGAGCTGTTTGCTTCCTGAAGGTTTTGACATCTATGAAAAGACGTGGAAAAGTGCAGGGTGCCATCATCAGCAAAGGAATGGATAGGACAAGAAGTTTGGTTTAGAAGGTCATTGATGAATAATAAGAGAGTGGGTAACAGGAAAGAATCCTGAGGAACACCACTGTTAAGAGATTTAAGAGAAGAACAGTGACTGTCTACCACAGCAGCAATAGAACAGTCAGAAAGGAAACTTGAGATGAAGTTACAGAGAGAAGGATAGAAGCCGTAGGAGGGTAGTTTGGAAATCAAAGCTTTGTCAGACTCAATCAAAAGCTTTTGATATGTCTAAGGCAACAGCAAAAGTTTCACCAAAATCTCAAAAAGAGGATGACCAAAACTCAGTAAGGAAAGCCAGATCACCAGTAGAGTGGTCTTGACAGAACCCATACATACTGGTGATCAGATAGAAGGTTGTGAAGTGATAAATGTTTAAGAATCTTTCTGTTGAGGATAGATTAAAAAACTTCAGACAGGCAGGAAATTAAAGCAACAAGATGTAGTTTGAGGGATTAGAACAGTCACACTTTTTAGGAACAGGCTGAATGTAGGCAAACTTCCAGCAAGAAGGAAAGGTAGATGTTGACAGACAGAGTTGAGTTTGACTAGGCAAGGTGCAAGCACAGAGGTGCAGTTTTTGAGAACAACAGGAGGGACCCCATCAGGTCCATAAGCCTTCCGAGGGTTTAGGCCAGTGAGGGCATGGAAAACATCATTGCGAAGAATTTTAATAGGTAGTAGTAGTAGTAGTAGTAGTAGTAGTAGTAGTAGTAGTAGTAGTAGTAGTAGTAGTAGTAGTAGTAGTAGTAGTGAGGAAAACATCATTGCGAAGAAATTTAATAGGTAGTAGTAGTAATAGTAGTAGTAGTAGTAGTAATAGTGGTAGTAGTAATAGTAGTGGTGGTGGTGGTAGTAGTAGTAGTAGTAGTAGTAGTAGTAGTAGTAGTAGTAGTAGTAGTAGTAGTAGTAGTAGTAGTAGTAGTAGTACTAATAGTAGTAGTAGTAGTAGTAGTAGTGTGGAGGAGAGAGAGGAACAAGCCCTGAATTGTCCAAGGTAGACTTTTTAGCAAAGGTCTGAGCAAGGAGTTCGGCTTTAGAGACTGATGTGATAGCAGTGGTGCCACCTGGTTGAAATAAAAGGAGAGAAAAAAGAAGCAAAGTTATTGGAGATGTTTCTGGCTAGTTGCCAGAAGTCATGAGGGTACTTAGATCTTGAAAGATTTTGACACTTTCTATTAATGAAGGAGTTTTTGGCTAGTTGAAGAACAGATGTGGCATGACTTTGGGCAGAAATATAAAGTGTATGAGATTCTGGTGATGCAAGGCTCAAATACCTTGTGTAAGCCACCTTTCTATCATATATAGCACAAGAACAGGTCATGTTAAACCAAGGTTTGGAAGGTTTAGGTCGAGAATAAGAGTGAGAGATTTATGCCTCCTTGCCAGACACTATTACTTCTGTTATGCGCTCAGCACACAGTCAGATTAAAAAACTGAGCATCACATATTCAGAGCATGTGTGTGATGGTAACTTGCCAGTTTTTGATGCCTCCCATTGCAGTAAGTCAAGCATCAGAGCTTTCATCTGTGGGCTTTACAATTCATCATTTCTTTCTTTTTTTTTTTTTTTTTTTTTTTTTTTTGCAGTGCAAACCTTTCCACCACTTTGTGGAATTTTCCATCTGTTACATGACATGACAATTAAAAACTTTCAGATTTTGGAATTTTGAACAGAGAATTCTCAATTGTGCCAACAAAATACAGTATACACCTGAACCACCTGTCAGTCACAAGGCTCCCAGTGAGGTGTGCTTGTTCCTGAGTCATGGAAGTCTCCCAAGGTTTCTTTCTTCCACTTGCTCTCCGTGTTACCGCCTGCAGGGAAAATGCACACATCAATACTCCTGCTGCTTGATACATGTTTGACTCAAACTTAGTCCTGAATTTAACCATTCACTACAACATTACACAGCATGGAATGCACAGCTGAAAACATTTATATGCACATTCAAGAAAGGAAACAATTAAAGAAGCAGATTGTGCAATTTCTAGCCAGTATAGTGCATAGACATGGATGTGAAAGAAAAGAAATGCTTCATGTTGGTCTCAGAGTCAGGAAAGATGTAATAAGTACTAGTAGTTAAGAGAGTTCATCACCAGGTAGGACAAGATGGATAACTATTTTTTTCACACCCTCGTCTCAGGTACAAGTCACTCACAAAAATGATGGACCCAGGGCATGTCTTTTTCCACTCTTCCACATCTTCTAATCTCTGGTGGATTAACTTAACAAGTAAAAGTTTCCATACGAAGGGCGGCAGTTCACTCAAAGGAAGGGGATCAAGTAAATCCATTCACACCTTTTGGCTGTGGGCCTTCCCTCCCCTTCATCTCTCTCTCTCTCTCTCTCTTTCTCTGTAAAAAAGATATCCAGTGATATATTAGAGATGACTTTAGGATACAGTCAGCAAACTTGAAAATCAACTTGATGTTGTAGAGCAATATGAAAGAAGAGATACTATAATAATTAGTGGTCCTGCATTGCCCAGAGAACAAAACCATGAAAACTCAACTGACCTTGTTGTGAATTCAGTTAAAGATAATCTGCACATCAATTTAAGTCATGCTGACATCAATGTTGCTCACAGGTTAGGTTCAAAAAGTCAAAACAAAGAGAGACCAATAATTGTAAAGCTGCTAAATAGATCAAAGAAGGCAGAAATAATGGATGCCTGTGTAAAAGTTAAACCTAGCCTCTATATTAATGAAAGTCTCACTCCAAAACGACGCAACATCTTCAATACAGTTTGGGGTATCAGGAAAAAAAACAAGGAGCTTTTCCAACAGTGCTACACAAGGGATGGAAAGATCTTTGTTAAATTAAAAACATCTAGTCAAAAACACATGATAACCAGCTGTGACCTCACTGAACGTTTCCCTTTGTGTCTCACAACACAAGGGGGTAGTCACAGCCTGCCCTCTAAAGACAACTCTCTTCCTCCACACAAAACTACAAGCACCTAATAACACACACACCCTTCACTCAAAAAATTTTAAAATCATGGCGACTCCTACACCAGCCTCAGAGTCCCCATCTGGGGAGGGGACCATAAATGTCCCCAGGTCGGACTGCCTTTCCGTCGACGACCCTAAGTGTCTTGACACCCCCCTCAACTTTTTCTTCATTAACTTCTGCAACATTCGCGGTCTAAGATCTAATTTTCAATCTGTAGAACACCACCTCTCCTCTTCTAAACCTCATCTTCTTTTCCTCACTGAAACTCAGGTGTCTGAGGCAACTGACAGTAGCCCCTTTTCTGTTCCTTCCTACTTTCTCTATCCTCATTTTCGATCCAAAGCTGGATGCTGCGTTTATGTGCGCAATGACTTAACCTGCTCTCGTGCCCACGCTCTTGAATCTTCCGAGTTTTCCACCATCTGGCTACGACTACAGAGTCATTCTCATACTAAATTTATCTGTGCTGTATACCTCTCTCCTAACTCCTCTGACTATAAGAAATTCTTTGACTACTTAACTTCCAAAGTGGAGCACATTCTGACCCTCTTCCCTTTTGCAGAGATCTCCATTCTTGGAGACTTCAATGTTCACCACCAGCTTTGGCTTTCCTCTCCCTTCACTGACCATCCTGGTGAACTAGCCTACAACTTTGCTATCCTCCATGACCTAGAGCAATTGGTGCAACACCCTACTCGTATTCCTGACCGTCTTGGAGATACGCCCAACATTCTTGACCTTTTCCTGAACTCTAATCCTTCTGCTTATGCTGTCACCCTTTCTTCTCCGTTGGGCTCCTCCGATCACAATCTCATATCTTTATCTTGTCCTATCACTCCAATCCCTCCTCAGGATCCCCCTAAGCGAAGGTGCCTCTGGCGTTTTGCCTCTGCTAGTTGGGGGGATCTGAGGCGGTATTTTGCTGATTTTCCTTGGAATGACTACTGCTTCCGTGTCAGAGACCCGTCTTTGTGTGCTGAGCACATAACAGAGGTGATAGTGTCTGGCATGGAGGCGTACATTCCTCACTCTTTTTCTCGTCCTAAACCTTCTAAACCTTGGTTTAACACAGCTTGTTCTCGTGCTATACATGATAGAGAGGTGGCCCACAAAAGGTACTTAAGCCTTCCTTCACTAGAATCTCATGCACTTTATATTTCTGCCCGGAACCATGCCAAGTCTGTTCTCCAACTAGCCAAAAACTCCTTCATTAACAGAAAATGTCAAAACCTTTCAAGATCTAACTCCCCTCGTGATTTCTGGCATCTAGCCAAAAATATCTCCAATAACTTTGCTTCTTCTTCTTTCCCTCCTCTACTTCAACCAGATGGCACCACTGCTATCACATCTATTTCTAAAGCTGAACTCTTTGCTCAAACCTTTGCTAAAAACTCTACCTTGGACGATTCTGGGCTTGTTCCTCCCTCTCCTCCACCCTCTGACTACTTCATGCCTCGTATTAAAATTCTTCGTAATGATGTTTTCCATGCCCTCGCTGGCCTAAACCCTCAGAAGGCTTATGGACCTGATGGGGTCCCTCCTATTGTTCTCCGAAACTGTGCCTCCGTGCTTGCACCTTGCCTAGTCAAACTCTTTCAGCTCTGTCTGTCAACATCTACCTTTCCTTCTTGCTGGAAGTTTGCCTACATTCAACCTGTTCCTAAAAAGGGTGACCGCTCTAATCCCTCAAACTACCGTCCTATTGCTTTAATTTCCTGCTTATCTAAAGTTTTTGAATCTATCCTCAACAGGAAGATTCTTAAACATCTATCACTTCACAACCTTCTATCTGATCGCCAGTATGGGTTCCGTCAAGGCCGCTCTACTGGTGATCTTCTGGCTTTCCTTACTGAGTCTTGGTCATCCTCTTTTAGAGACTTTGGTGAAACTTTTGCTGTTGCCTTGGACATATCAAAAGCCTTTGATAGAGTCTGGCACAAAGCTTTGATTTCCAAACTACCCTCCTACGGTTTCTATCCTTCTCTCTGTAACTTCATCTCAAGTTTCCTTTCTGACCGTTCTATTGCTGCTGTGGTAGACGGTCACTGTTCTTCTCCTAAATCTATTAACAGTGGTGTTCCTCAGGGTTCTGTCCTGTCACCCACTCTCTTCTTATTATTCATTAATGATCTTCTAAACCAAACTTCTTGTCCTATCCACTCCTATGCTGATGATACCACCCTGCACTTTTCCACGTCTTTTCATAGACGTCCAACCCTTCAGGAGGTAAACATATCACGCAGGGAAGCCACAGAACGCCTGACTTCTGATCTTTCTAAAATTTCTGATTGGGGCAGAGCAAACTTGGTATTGTTCAATGCCTCAAAAACTCAATTCCTCCATCTATCAACTCGACACAATCTTCCAGACAACTATCCCCTCTTCTTCAATGACACTCAATTGTCCCCCTCTTCTACACTGAACATCCTCGGTCTGTCCTTTACTTATAATCTGAACTGGAAACTTCACATCTCATCTCTAGCTAAAACAGCTTCTATGAAGTTAGGTGTTCTGAGACGTCTCCGCCAGTTTTTCTCACCCCCCCAGCTGCTAACTCTGTACAAGGGCCTTATCCGTCCATGTATGGAGTATGCTTCACATGTCTGGGGGGGTTCCACTCATACTGCTGTTCTAGACAGGGTGGAATCAAAAGCTTTTCGTCTCATCAACTCCTCTCCTCTAACTGACTGTCTTCAGCCTCTCTCTCACCGCCGCAATGTTGCATCTCTAGCTGTCTTCTACCGCTATTTTCATGCTAACTGCTCTTCTGATCTTGCTAACTGCATGCCTCCCCTCCTTCCGCGGCCTCGCTGCACAAGACTTTCTTCTTTCTCTCACTCCTATTCTGTCCACCTCTCTAACGCAAGAGTTAACCAGTATTCTCAATCATTCATCCCTTTCTCTGGTAAACTCTGGAACTCCTTGCCTGCTTCTGTATTTCCACCTTCCTATGACTTGAATTCCTTCAAGAGGGAGGTTTCAAGACACTTATCCACCAATTTTTGACCACTGCTTTGACCCTTTTAGGGACAGGCATTTCAGTGGGCATTTTTTTTTATTAGATTTTTGTTGCCCTTGGCCAGTATCCTTCCTACATAAAAAAAAAAAAAAAAAAAAAAAAAAAAAAAAAAAAAAAACACTGAAGTCTTTGAACATTTTCCTAGATCCTGTTCTGACCCAGTCTTAAATGTGCTCTTAACTCAACATGATGCAATATTTCCTACCAAACATTCTAGAAATCTTTATGTCTATTTAATTTATATATATAATGTATTCATTATCCTTTCCTGTGTATATATTTTATATGTCATATCCTATGCATGTCTCCAACCTATTATTATTCATCTTAATTATTATTCATCTTAATTTTTTCTAGATTTCATCATATGAAACTTTCTTTTATCATCTACTACTTTGCCTATTTATCTATTACTTTGCCAATATCTTGGGTATGAAGCTTTATTCTATCATCTTTACTTTGCCAATATCTTGAACATTTCTAGTTTTATCAACTTAATCCTTTTGATCACCAAATTCTGCAAACATTTTGCAATCTACCTTCCACCCTTCTTATGGCATACCTGGTAAGCCTTCCAATTTCTTTTTATTTAATTTTTATTTTAATTTTTTATTATGTATTTCCTTATTCTTTGATTATTCTTCTCTATCTCTACTTATCATATCCTTCCTTTCCTCTCCCTTAAACTTTTCCAAATCCCTTCCACTCCCTCCTCCCTCTCTGCTACCCATACTTGCCCCCTTTTCTACTAGCCTTTCTTTAATTCCCCTTTCTATATCATGAACTTTACTAGTGAGAATCTCCTCAATACACTTTTCAACGACTTAGAAGACAACAATGAATCTGATAGCATCGGCATAGAAATAATAAATTCCATGTGCTTATCTCTGAGTTAGATGATATCTGTAATTATCATGACCTTACCTCATACAAGAATGTTATACCAAGAAGTAGCGCTGACTATATCAATATTCTCCATATAAATGCCCGCTCACTAAACAAAAATTATGACCAAGTAATCTCTTTTATCAAATCTCTTCCCAAACTCCCTGATATCTTATGTATAAGTGAAACCTGGCTCAATGCAAATAATGTTCACCTTCACGAAATTGATGGCTATAAGTCATATCATGTTCACAGGCCTTTATACTCTCCAGGTGGGGGTGTTGCAATTTATGTAAATATTGACCTACAAAGTGAAATTATTAAGGATTTTTGCATGTGTGATGAAAATGCTGAACTATGTAGTGTGAAAATTATTCTACCTACTACCTCCTACTCTGTTTCTTGTATTTACAGACCAAATAGTAAACATGCTAAAGTAAATGAATTTAATGCATATATTGATAATCTTCTTTCAAGTAACTTTTTCACAAACAACAGGAATATACTCATAGGTGACTTCAATATAAACCTTCTTGAACATGTGTCACACCCTCCTACTAACTCTTTCATTACAACTATGCAATCAAACAATTACTTCCCACATATATCTCGACCAACAAGATTTTCAGACATAAATACAACTGCAGCCCCATCTTTATTGGATCACGTCTGGACAAACTTCAATGAACCAGTCTCTTCTGGAATTTTCCACTTTCCTATCAGTGACCACCTTCCAGTGTTTATCAATATTCCAGTCTCTGATAAAGTGTGCAATATTCACCACAAAGTTGATTTTAGGCTACAAAATAGAGTAAATCGGTTGAAATTCACACAGACCCTATCAAATACAGACTGGAATCTCTACCTCACCAGCAGTGACACAAACACAAACTGCGTAATATTCCTGGATAAATTATATAAAATATACTATTCCTGCTTCCCCAAAATAACCAAAACTATCACATCCAAAAGACTAAGTAAGCCTTGGTTAACACAGGGGTTAATAAATTCAACAAAACATAAATATCAGCTGTACAAACTATACAAACTAGGGTCAATTACAATGGACCACTACAAACATTACAGAAATTATCTAAATAACTTAATAAAACGTAAAAAATCTGAATATTACCTACAAAGGTTTGAAAATTTTAGACTTAACACAAAAAAAGTTTGGGAACTAATTACCGAAATAGAAAACATTAATAATAATAACAAGACGGTCTCCCACACACTACACTATAATGACACAGTCCTACACACTCCACATGAAATTTCAAATGCATTCATCACCTATTTTTCACAAATTGCACCTCAACTTAGCTCCCAGCTTCCTAGAGCTCAAAACTCACACATTTCTTATCTCAGAGGTAATTTCCTAAATTCCATGAATATTCCCATAGTGACAGGAAATGACATAGTAAAAGCTATTTCTGCCTTAAAAAATAAAAAATGCCCTACGGATGAAATACCTGTGAAAATAATCAAAAAGAACAAAAATCTTCTAGCAGAGCCACTCTCAAAATTATTCAATGATTCAATAAAAGATGGAGTTTTCCCTAATTGATTCAAGCTGGCAAAAATTATCCCTATCCATAAATCGGGAAGTAAAACTAATATCTCAAACTACCGACCAATCTCTATTTTACCAGTGTTCTCTAAAATATTTGAAATCATTATGAAGAACTTCCTCATGAACTACCTCAATTCACAAAAAATCTTAAATAATAGGCAATTTGGTTTCCGCCCCGGACTAAATACTTTTGACGCTATAAATGTGTTTACCTCTGACCTACACGATGCCTTGAATAAACATAAGTCTATAATATCCATTTTCATTGATTTCAGCAAAGCTTTTGACACAGTTGACCCAAACATTCTAATAGACAAATTACGTCATTATGGTATTCGCGGTTGTGTGGAAAATTGGTTCAAATCATATTTAACTGGCCGATCTCATTTTACATCCTACAATAACTCTAAATCTACCATCAAACCTATACATCTTGGCATGCCACAAGGTAGCATCTTAGGCCCTATCTTTTCCTGATATATATCAATGATATCAGCAATGCCTCTACTGCTTTCAACACTATACAGTTTGCTGATGACTCCACCTTGTACATGATTGGTGATAATCCCACTGACCTAATCTACAGAGCCAACCTAGAATTATCTGCCTTTTCTGAATGGTGTCTTGCAAATCGCCTAACAATTAACACAGCTAAAACTTCCTACATGTTATTTACAAATACCACCACCAAATACCAACCCTTACCTAGACTTACCATATTAGATAAAGATATCACGCAAGTTTCTAAGACAAAATTTCTTGGAGTCACATTTGACAATAATCTTACCTTTAAATATCACATATCAAACCTTTGCCTAAAATTATCTAGATCAATAGCTCTATTGCTGAAAATAAAAAACTTTGTTCCAGTGGAAATTATGAAAATCATGTATTATGCCCATATATACCCACACTTAACCTACTGCAATCCAATTTGGTCCACTACCTACCCATGTCATCTACAAAATCTAAACATCCTCCACAAGAAAATTATTAGAATCATGACTAATAGTGACTTCCTCCAACACACACCTCCACTCTTTAAATCTATGAAAATCCTTCAACTCTCTGACTTATCAAACTTCTCTATTGCATCATACATGTTCAAATTGATAAATTCCAACAACAATAATACCCTGACCCTAACTCATAACCACTCCACACGCTACAGACATTCTCTACAGATTCCCCATCATACTTTAACTCTCTACCAACACTCTCTAATGTATAAAGGTCCCAAAATATGGAATAGCACCCTGTCACACATAAAAAATTCATTAAGCGTAAATATCTTTAAGAGAAAACTAAAAGAATATTTATTGTCTCAATACTGACACATCTTGTACTTCAATCAATTTTTATCAATATCAGTTATTTTGTTTCTTGGTATTGTAACCAAATAGTTCATATCCTCTGTAACTAAAATAGTTTATAACCTCTAGTATATATACATATTTATTTGTTTGTTTAATTATTCTCAAAACTAATATTTGCTTGTTTATAATCAGATTCCACTTCAATTTTCTCTATTTCTCATGTATAATTATAATTTTTCTCCTTTCCTTCCTGTTCTTGCAAAGCCATTTATCCCTAAATCTTTTGTTATTGCTATTAATTTTTTTTTTTTTTTTCATTTTCTTCAATTAGATTTTTAGTTTAGTGTTGTTTTACATTTCAGTATTAAGTAGATATTAAGTGTGCCCAAAAAGCTTGTGCTTCATAAGGGGCTATTTGTCTTTCAATCAATTGTACCTTAAGCTTATATATGTATTACAGACAAACATAATAAAGTGTTTAAAGTGTTTAAAGTGTTTAAAGTGAAAAGAGAGAGATGGAAAGAAAAAAAGAAAAAGAACTAAGAGAAGAGGTGACAAAAATAGTGAACTTCAACAAGAAGTACTGTGAAGAAATTAAGAAACTCAAGGGAGAGAAGGAAGAGTTACAGAAAGCTTTGCAAGATAAAGGTTAGGGTTGGAAAAATGAAGGAGTTAGTGAAAGGAAATTAAAAGTTGGAAAGAAGAGGGAGAACGACAACAAGAGGTGGAGATGGAGGAGACAATAAGGCAACAGCAACAGGAACACAATAAGGATATGAAAAAGAAAGGATTAAAGTATCAAAGGGAAAAAAGTAATCTTGTGAGAGACACAGTACAGAGAAAGATGTGTGTGGTGGTATTTGGGGTTAAGGAGAAGGACATACCCATGAAAATAGCTAGTGAGAAATAAGTGAAAAAGGGGTAAGGAAATTATAGAAGTGGTGGAGGAAGGAGAGGGAATAACTGAACACACTGAAAAGGTTTACAGGATTGGAAAATATAAAGGAAGCAGAACAAAACCAAGGAAAATAAGATTCATGTCACAAACACCAGCAGAACATGTCTTGCAAAGAACAGGAAAATTGGCAAAAAAAGAAGGAATGAAGGAAATATAGATAAAGAGACATGAACGAAGAAGAAAGTGAAGAACTGAGAGTAGAGGCTCAGAAAAAAAAAAATGGAAAGAACACAAGAACAAGCAAAAAGATTCACCTGGAAAGTCATGGACATTAAAGTGAGGAAATGGTGACACAAAGATGCCACACACGATCACCACGTAGAAGTTTAAAGATTATTGTATACTAACATAGATGGCTTGGTGTCCAGCCTATTGGAACTTAAAGACTACTTAAAGAACAATAAACAAGATGTGGTATGTTTAACAGAAACCAAACTAAAAAGGAAATAAAGTTGGATGAGAGAGAGAGAGAGAGAGAGAGAGAGAGAGAGAGAGAGAGAGAGAGAGAGAGAGAGAGAGAGAGAGAGAGAGAGAGTATGTGTGTGTGAAGAGACACACTAAGGGGAACAAGGAAAGCAAGAAAATAAGTGACAGGCGCTGAAAAAAAAAAAAAAAATGGAGATAAATGAATTACAGACACGGAGGAGGAGGAGGAGGAGGAGGAGGAGGAGGAGAGGTAACAGGAGAGCGACTACGATAAAAATAAATAAATAAATAAATGAAAGGGGAAGAGGGAAGAAGAAAGAAGATAGTGAGAGGGGGGAAGGAGGGAGAAAAGGAGGGAGGGTAGGGAGAGAAAAAGGGAGGAAGGGAAGGGGGAAGGAAGGCTGTGTCCAGGCCGATCGTTGCACAAGACAATTTATGTTCTCGGCATAAACAATCATAAATTTTTCTGTACCATCACATTAGAGGATGCACAGTGTGAGGAGGAGGAGGAGGAGGAGGAGGAGGAGGAGGAGGAGGAGGAGGAGGAGGATGGTGGGTGTGGTATTGATAAAAAAAAAAAAAAGTCTTGTAGAGCAGAGCAGAGAGAGCTGTACGTGGCTGAACTGCATGGAAAAGAATGAGTGGTAAACAAATGAGGAGGAGAAGATGAATAACACGAAAAAATACGAGGTAAAAGAAAAAGAAAATTAAGTGCAAAACGCTAACTAAATAGAACAAGATAGTGGAAGGCAAATGAAACAATTAATTAGTTTGCTTATGAAAATATGAAAAGAACAGCCTCTCTCTCTCTCTCTCTCTCTCTCTCTCTCTCTCTCTCTCTCTCTCTCTCTCTCTCTCTCTCTCCATTTTTCGTCACTGTGGCAGTATATTAATACCTAGTTTAAGAGTGAGAAAGGGGAGAGGGAGAGGGAAAAACGGGATGGTGGGAAATAAGCAGGATGAGAGAAGGGAAAATGAGAGGAAAAGGATGGTGGGGAAGAAGGTAGAGGTGGAGTAGAGGGAGGAGTGAGGAGAGAAATGTGGGGTCGGGGTGGGACAGTGGTAGGAGAGAGAGGAAGAAGGATGAGAGGGAGAAGGAGGGATAGCAGGGGGAGAGGGAGGGGCAGGATGGGAGGGAGGGAGTAACAGGAGCAGTGTGAGGGAGGGGAAAGATGACGGAGTAATGGAGGTCCTTTGTTCTTATGAGGCGAATGATGTGTTCATGTGTGCGTCTAGCAATGATGTGATGACGCGGACCGGGCTGGGAACGCTGCATTGGAGGGTCGGTGGGAGTAACAAGAATGGCAATAGAGGAATGTGCATTAGTAGGGAAAAAAAAAAAAAAAAATCATCCCTGAGCTTATGTACCGTATGTGGCCTTTGAATGCTGTTCTGATGAGAGAGCAAAGCGCTTCAAAACACGAGGTTATGAGTCATTACCAGATGAACATTTTCCCTGTCCACGCACAATCAGCAAGGAACAATCATCCACCTCTATTTAACCCCGCCATTATTACCTAACAACCCCAACAGATACGGTTTCATTTCCACCAGTTTTCAGACCTCACCTGCAGCGGCCGCGTCACGGTACCTACCTACGTGTCGCTTTCCTGCCACACCGACGCCGCCCCGCGACACTGACGCCAATATTCACAACACAACGAATACTTACCGCTGCGTGACAGTCTCCGAGCAGAGGGAGGGAGGGAGGGAGGGAGAGGCATCAACTCCCGCTAGTGATGGGGTGAGAGGTAGTAAGATGGTTCTTGGTAATTCGCTCGTCTTAAAACACGCAATGAATCAATCGTTATTATTATTTAAATGTTTGTGTTTTTATCCCAACACTGATTTGTCATTTAGTGCAACATGAAGTCGCTATTTAATATCAACCGATACAATTCGAAAATGAAGCTCGTGAAATGTGGACACTGAGGGAGTAAAAACAGGTCATTATGCTGAGGTCGTCGACTGGCGGGGCGGTGCCTCTGTCTGCCCGCCTCTGTCTGGGGAACTCTTGGAAATGTTGACAATGCAGTGCAACAGTTGATGGTTATTATTCATTTGATGGCTAATTAGTTAAATGTTTTAAAGTTACAACTTCCGACATCTCACAATGATTTCCTGGAACACAATCGGGAATATTGCCACAGGTATGAACACTAAATGCTGAAAATAATTGGTAGTCTTGGACGAGTGTAGCATAGTAAAGTATAAACACAAGTGGATATTCAAGTATCATGATAGGTAAACATGGCGGTCATCATAACACGAGCAGCAGGCAGCTCCCTACTTGTTTTTGGTGTTAAGAGGCGGTATTTAGGCTTAATTTGGCTCCCTACTCAAAAACCCCGCTTTCCCACCAGGTCCTCAACATTGTAGGGGTTACAAGCCGAAAAAAAAAAAAAAATAGGAAATGAGAGCCGCGCTGCTAATCTAGTAATTTACCCGATGACAAACTTCAGTAAAGTGAGCTAGTTCTTGATACTAAATATACGACCACTGCAGAAAAAAAAAAAAAAACTAAATAAATCAAACCCTCATTTTCAGAAACAAAACTTGCAAAATTACATCAGAACAACCCAACGACAGGGAAGGCCGCCCTACAATGCCTGTATATACCACCATACTGTGCCCCCTCCTGCGTTAGGAACACGAGCTCACACACAACACATTACCATACCAATAAGCAGTAATACCCTCCCCCACAAACACTAGTTACTGTACATGGCAATTTTATCTTCCTTGACACGGTAGCTGCTCCCCCCCCCCCTCTCTCTCTCTCTCATATTGTAGATACCGTAAGTTATGTAATTAAATAAATTTGATTAGTACATAAATGTTTGTTGCTCTTTGAGATTCACTTGCAATATTGAATTACTAAGTCAACATACGTACTACAGCTGTAAGTTAACTTTGATATGATTTACCAATAAGTTAGCGTGGGTGACGCGGGATGACCACACGAAGGCGATGAGGCAACAAAGAAATATATAACGCCCTCATCTTCACTGGGTCTCTGTCCCTCAAGATATGCGCACAAGTATGGAGTGGGAAGTCTGCCGGTAGTGCGTTACCAACAAAACCATGAATCTTAAGATCCACTGCCGACTAGAATATTACCAGGCAAAACAACCGCTATATCAGCACGTTCTGTGTATACTGGCAATGATATTCCAGCCTCTCCTTTCTCAATATTGTCTAGAAACTCAGCATTCTGATATCAGTAAACCTTTGCAGATGTTGGCAGCTCTGCGGGACCCCACAACACAGCGCCTCGCCACTCGCTGATTGGCTAAACCTTGGCCGCTCACATCTCGCGCCTCGCTGCCTGACGCAAGCCGCGCCGCTCGCCCGCTCATCACCACAGGAAGAAATGCATGGAATCTGTAAGAGGTGTCAGGAAGGGATTTGTGAACCCTTTGGTGGCAATGCACATTGTTCCTGCGTGTTCCTCTCCCCCAGCAGTGATAAAGATGAAGTATTATAAGCCTTTACCTCCCAAATGCCGCCGTGCAGGAAGTTGGTGAAAAACGGCTTGCCAGCCACCGCCGCCTTCACCATAACAAACTTATTCCACGGTGTGTTTGCGCCACCGAGAGGAACTTAAAGACCCTCCTGCGCGCTTACAAATGGTATTCGATTTTCACGTGTTTGGAATGGAGTCTGCGAGGGATATTAATACGAGGGGGCACTTGAGAAGGAAATGATAGATAATGGTGTTGAAATGTTTACATTAAAATACATAACGAGGCAGAAAAAAGTAGATATTGAGTACACACACACACACGTAAAGACTGAAAAAAAAAAAAAATAATAATAATAATAATAATAATAATAATCACGTGGAAATAAATAAATTAAGGAAACTTAACACAACCTGCAGTGAAGAGACCCGAGTAAAGGAGAGAAAAAGAAGAAAAAGAAAAGAAAAAGACTAAAAAGAGTGACCTCCAATTACACGCTGTCAGGACCAACCACCAACCACCACAAGGGTCTCAAGGAGGAGAATGCACATGAGAGA
>NW_026973701.1:75000-90000 GCF_035594125.1 Scylla paramamosain
CAACAACAACAACAATGATTCCCTCCTCTCTCTCTCTCTCTCTCTCTCTCTCTCTCTCTCTCTCTCTCTCTCTCTCTCTCTCTCTCTCTCTCTCTCTCATTTTCAGTTGCGTGTTTTTCCTTTTTTTTTACCTAGTTTTCCCTGTACATCGAGGTCAATTTATTTCCTCCTTTATCTGCACTGTTTCTTTCCCTTCCATTCAACAATTTTGAAATCTCTCTCTCTCTCTCTCTCTCTCTCTCTCTCTCTCTCTCTCTCTCTCTCTCTCTCTCTCTCTCTCTCTCTCTCTCTCTCATAGACTATAAGTATCGTGAGATCAAATTAGCAGCAACCATTTTTTTTAAATATTATTTACTTACTTATCTTATTTTATTTTATTTAATTAATTATTTTTTATTTTTTATTTTTTTTTGTTATTTGCGACATTAAACGTCATGTTCCATTTTCGGATTTAAAGTGTGTGCGTGTGTGTGTGTGTGTGTCTGTGTGATTCACTTACGGTCGTCTGGTGGTCACCCAGACAGCCGTTCCCCTACGGAAAGAGCTCAGAGCTCATAGTGACCGATCTTTGGGTAGGACTGAGACCACTGACACACCACACACCACACACCGGGACAGCGAGGTCACAACCCCTCGGGTTACATCCCGTACCTACTTGCTGCTAGAGAGCTACACATTAAGAGGCTCGCCCATTTGCCTCGCCGAGCCCGGGATTCGAACCCGGGCCTTCTGAGCCAAGTGTACTAACCACTACACTACGCGGTGTGTGTGTGTGTGTGTGTGTGTGTGTCAGTGAAAAAACACGCACAAGACATATATCGGAATGTAAATAAGAGAAATTTTAGTAGGCTGTATGTCACCCTTACATCAATTTCCCTACACACACACACACACACACACACACACACACACATACACAACGCGTGCACGCGAGGCCCTGGTAGGATAAATCTGACTATTGAAAATTCTTTCATGTATTTCCTCAGATGAGAGAGAGAGAGAGAGAGAGAGAGAGAGAGAGAGAGAGAGAGAGAGAGAGAGAGAGAGAGAGAGAGAGAGAGAGAGAGAGAGAGAGAGAGAGAGAGAGCCTCCTCCTCCCACATCCTTTCTTTCTTTCTTTTTAGAAAAGTGGGGTGAAGCGAAGTAAGAGTGGGGATAGAAGAAGGATATAGTGAGAAATATTGAAGTATAGTAAGAGTTAACAGTGTGTGGGCAGTCCACGTTGCTATTGTTGATAGTGTAGGTAAAAATCTGTTCTTTCCTCGCTCTTAGACACTTTGATATAGTTAGGTTTGAGTTTCCAACCTATAAATTTGCAGCTGGATGTAAGTGTAGGTGTAATGAGTGACATATTTGTGTGGTGATTAGCTAGTTTTTTTTTTTTTTTTTTTTTTTTGAAGGGTCGTATGTACGTGTTTCTTGTGTGAGTGTTTTTTCGTATTGATGTTGATGTTCGTGTTCCAAGTTATGTGTGAGTGTGTGTGTTTGTGTGATGTGTGGTGTTGGTGAATGTAAATACTGAATGTAAAATAATGTTGGTTTCGTGTTTCAAGTTATGTGTGTGTGTTTGTGTGATGTGTGGCGTTGGTGAATGTAAATACATATATACATGATATAATTTTTTTTTTTTTTTTTTTTTTTTAAGGCAGAGATCAGCTAAACCATCACTATCCCTATCCAACAAGACTGCCTTATTACTTGTTTATTTACATCCCACATCCACAAACACATCTACACACACACGCGCACACAAAGGGCGAAAAAAATATATGCATATATATATATATATATATATATATATATATATATATATATATATATATATATATATATATATATATATATATATATATATATATATATATATATGCACATTTTTGTGGATATTATATGCATGTGTGTTTATATATATATATATATATATATATATATATATATATATATATATATATATATATATATATATATATATATATATATATATATATATCCTAGGAGAGAGATAATTAGCATTTTTTTTTTTTTTCCGGATTTGTTCTTGTCCTTCGCTGTATTTTCCTTGTGCATAAAGAACACTATAGCCAATTAGCACCCTTGATGTATCCCTATATCATAATTGCGTGTAATGTAAATCATAGTTTGTACATATTCAATAGTGCTCATGTCATGTTCTGTTAAGTTTGATTCACTAGATTCAAACTTGTATAAACCCTGTTATAAAGAATTGAATTTTCTGCCGCAACTTGATAATGAATGTATCTCATCTCTTGTCTTTATTCATATATATATATATATATATATATATATATATATATATATATATATATATATATATATATATATATATATATATATATATATATATATATATATATATATTTTTTTTTTTTTTTTTTTTTTTTTTTTTTTCTTTTAATCTTCCCTATTGACTTCATTATGAGCACCATTATTGAGTTTATTCCAGTCGTACATCACTGCATCTGGGAACCACTTACTTACTTTCTATGTATTTCATAAGTGTTCTATAAATCTGACGTATTCTATAAAATCTAACTTGACAAATTCATGTATTCTATAACTTAAACTTCACCACACGTGAACAAACTCTCGTCCCTTCTTGATAACACATCGCAGTTCCCCCACCACATTAATATCACTTGTCGGTGGGGTGGGAAGGCAGAAAGCACACGGCAGTGAGTCATTTTTTGTGGTGGTTTTGGGCGAAGCGTATGAAGTTTGCTACCTTGTTCTCATTGGGAGTGGCGGACGCAGGCATTTGTTACATAATCCGAGGCAGGGTAAGTAAGACGTGGTGTAGCTTTGCTTGTCACTAAAACAACAAAGTCTTCATAAGGGAAAAGTTTGCAGGGGAAGTTAGGCCTCTGCTAGTCTCTCTCTCTCTCTGTCTCTCTCTCTCTCTCTCTCTCTCTCTCTCTCTCTCTCTCTCTCTCTCTCTCTCTCTCTCTCTCTCTCTCGTTTCCTTTTACTCCTTCTCTCTTTCAGGCACAAAACACCGAAAAAAAAAATAAATAAACTTACCAAGAAGAATGATGGGAAGAAGAAATAAATGAGCAGATGAATACAGGGAGGAAAAAAGATGAGATGTACTGAAAGAAGAAATGAAAGATGAAATGGCAAAATGAGGAGAAAGTGGAATGAATGAAAGAAGAAAGTAAGGAAGGAAAGAAACAAACGAACGAGCGAATAAACAATGCAATAATATAAGGAAGAAAGAAAGCAAGGAATTACGGAAGGAGAGAAAGAAGTAAATAAAGAAGAAAGGTAAAAAAAAAAAAAACGAACGAAAAAAGATAGAAAACAGCAAACAAAAGCAATCAAGAACAGAAGAAACAACACACACACAAAAAAAAAAAAACTACGACACAAGAATTAACACCAACACCAAACACACACACACACACACACACACACACACACACACACACACTCGCACCAAAACAATGGAAACACCAAGCTTTACGAGGGTTGCTCCTGTTACAAAGTGGAGTGTGGCAGTGGAGACACACACACACACACACACACACACACACACACACACATACAGAGAGAGAGAGAGAGAGAGAGAGAGAGAGAGAGAGAGAGAGAGAGAGAGAGAGAGAGAGAGAGAGAGAGAGAGAGAGAGAGAGAGAGAGAGAGAGAGAGAGAGGGGAGGGGGGGCGAGGGGACACACTGCAAGAGGAGAGTAATGGCGAGAGATGCAAGGTGTAGATGGTGAGAGGGAAGAGAGTGAGAGAGAGGGAGAGGAACTGAGATGAACAATGGATTGAGATGTGTGTGTGTGTGTGTGTGTGTGTGTGTGTGTGTGTGTGTGTGTGTGTGTGTGTGTGCGCGCGCTCGCGCGACCATGTGAATTGATTTGAACTGAAGTGAATTGAATTTATTCTTTCTCGGATTTTAAGTTCAAAGTATGGAGAACAGCTCCTGTTATTATAAACATTGTTTCATCCAACAAATACACACACACCCACCCACCCACCCACCCACCCACCCACCCATCCACATTCCCCCTCTCTCTCTCTCTCTCTCTCTCTCTCTCTCTCTCTCTCTCTCTCTCTCTCTCTCTCTCTCTCTCTCCACACGCAAAACCAAATATGCAGACACACACAAAAAAAAAAAAAAAAAAACACAAACAAATAAAAAAAGGAATTCACTCAGAACATTTCATTGGCACTGCATGATAACAATTCTACACACACACATGACAGTTCCCTCGTTTCCTCTCCCTTCCCTCTCTGCATGGGCGGTTTTATAGAGTATTCAGGGCAAGGTTTCATCCTCATCTTCTCTCCGCCGGTTTAGAGATCACACAGTCATTAAAAAAAAGAAAAAAAAATTTTTCAATCAGCTCTAATTTCATAGTTCCTCTATAGTAAGTTTATCTCCTCGTCTTGCATCGAGCACCGGAGGGAGAAGTGGAGGGGAGGATGGGAGGGTTAGGTGAAGCGGGAGATGAAGGAGGCGGAGGAAGGGAGGCATGGAGAGATGAAGAGAAGGGATAGGAGGGGGAAAGATTAAAGACATGAGGAAGGGAGACAGAATGTGTAATGGAGAGATGCAAAAAAGATGAATGGAGGGAGACTGGAAGGTACAGTGCTAGACAGAGAGAGAGAGAGAGAGAGAGAGAGAGAGAGAGAGAGAGAGAGAGAGAGAGAGAGAGAGAGAGAGAGAGAGAGAGAGAGAGAGAGGATTGTTTATAAATGATGTGTGATACTTTTCAGATAGTTTCATCTCTCTCTCTCTCTCTCTCTCTCTCTCTCTCTCTCTCTCTCTCTCTCTCTCTCTCTCTCTCTCTCTCTCTCTCTCTCTCTCTCTCTCTCATCTCAGTTTTCATCTCTATCAACCCTGATTTATTTCCTTTCCCTCTTCGTTTGTCTGTCCCCACTTACTTCTGATCAAAATTACTTCTTATCTTTTCTATCTCAGTTCCCATTTATCTTCCTCTCTTTTGCATTTCTAATCTCAACGTTTCTGTATTACTAACTTCAGCTTCTCTTCCTTGCATTTCTCCCTCTCTTCCTCTTTTACATACAGTCCGTCCTTCAATTTTCTCTCCTCCTCTTTCTCTTCCTCCTTCTCCTCATCCTCTTCGTTCGCTTACCGTTCTTTTTTTTCCCCTCTTTCTCCATTATTGCCTTCATTTCAAGTCTCCTCTTCCCTAGATTTCCATACGTCCCTTTTCGCATTTTTCATCCTTATCTCTACCTCCTCTGATATTCCTTCATTTTTTTCATTCTTTTCCATGTCCTTTTTTTTTCCATTACTTGTCTCAAATGTTTACCTTATTTTTTATTTATTTATTTTTTTACTTTTCTATTATGTGTTCTTCTTTTCGTAGTTTTATCATTTCGTATCTATATCTTTTCAATCTTTCAAATTTATTCCTTTCATTTTCTGTTTTTCTCTTTTTTTTTGTCTCAGATTTACTCTTAAATTTCTTCAATTATTTTTTCTTACACTTCTCCGTTTTCATTATTTTCAATGCTCTATTTACATTTTTTTTTATTATTATATCGTTTTATGAGCAATCATCTTTCTTCTTCATTTACTTTGTATTGCACCTCTTTTATTTGTCTTTCTCTTCTCTGGCTATGCAATTTTCCCTAGTTTCATTAATTTCATCCGATCATATTTGTTTTTGCTTTGACTATTTTCTAGAATCTCTTTATAATTTCTTTGTTCATATAATTTATCACGCATTTTGTCTAATTCCCTCATTCCGGAAATATTTCTCCTTCTCCTTCTCCTTCATCTTCATTTGTCATTCTCTTTTTCACAGTAGTTTTCCACTTTTCCTTATATTCATTAATTCAACAGATATTCCTTCATCTCTCTCTCTCTCTCTCTCTCTCTCTCTCTCTCTCTCTCTCTCTCTCTCTCTCTCTCTCTCTCTCTCTCTCTCTCTCTCTCTCTCTCTCTCTCTCTCTCTCTCATCTTACCATGCTTTCAATATTATTTTATCAGTACACTCTTTCTTTCCTATATTTCATGTTCATCCATTCCCTCTCTATTCCTCCATTCCACAAGTATTCCATCTTCTTAACTCTCTTCTTCTTTCCATTCATTTTTCATCATCTTCCCTTGTTCTTTGGACATTGCAATCTTTCATTTTTTAAATTTATAATCATCTTCTCTCGCTCTATTACGTCATTTTACAAATATCCTATCTCCTTTTTCACCTTCCTTCTCTTCTCTTCATCATTTCCTTCCCTTCTTCCTCTTTTCCCTTGACTACGCTCTCTTTCCTTCTTAAATTTCGAATATTCATCTTTCCTTTATACTTAAAAGTATATACTATACACCTGCAGTTAATATCAAGACTCTTGAAATTTTTCCTTTGTTTATCTTCACTTAAAATTTTATAGGCAATTTTCATGTTTATAAAAACAAAAAGACTCGCCTACTATGTTGTACTTTCTCTAACACACACACACACACACACACACACACACACACACACACACACACACACACACACACGCGCGCGCGCGCGCGCGAGCACATGTAAGAAAAAAAAATATATATATATATATATATATATATATATATATATATATATATATATATATATATATATATATATATATATATATATATATATATATATATATATATATATATATATATACGAGGGATACACCAGACTTTCTTCATTTAGTGCAACGTTTGACCTTGACAGAAGGCATCATGAGACACTGCATGACGTGGCGATGTTGTGAAGTCCACACTGTGTAACAAGCAAGCCAGCAAGAAATGACTAGAAGATAAAATCAATTTATTTCAAATAACAAAGCTGCTCCAAAGATAAAGAAAAAATAATATAAATAATAATTTAATAGAATTATCAAATATACGAATACTTCGATTTTTTTTTTAGAAAATCGTCTTTTGTTGTTATACAAATTCTTTCTTTTACCGCATATTTAAATTTCTCAACCTTATCTGCTCCCTCCCAAACCCTCAACCTGTTCTTCTTCTTCTTCTTCTTCTTCTTCTTCTTCTTCTTCTTCTTCTTCTTCCTCTTCTTCCTCCTCCTCCTCCTTCTCCTCCTTTTCCTTCTCCTCCTCCTTCTTTCTCCTCCTTTTCCTCCCCCTTCTCTCCTCCTCCTCCTCCTCCTTTTCTAATACAACCACTGCTGCTGCTGCTGCTGCTACCACCGCCACCACCACCTTTTTCCTTCTACTTCTCCCTGGCATCCCCCACCCTTTGAACCCTCCAGTGCACATATGATTTTTTGTAGATTTTTCTATCCCTGCTGCGGCGGGAGAGTGTGCCGGGGTGCTGGTGACTTGAGTAAAGTTGAAAATGTGATGAAAAAAAGTGTACCTGTGAACCTGCAGCTTGTGAGAGAGAGAGAGAGAGAGAGAGAGAGAGAGAGAGAGAGAGAGAGAGAGAGAAGAGAGAGAGAGAGGAGAGAGAGAGAGAGAGAGAGCTACGTAATTAGTTTTGTAGTTCCTGAATGTAACGGGAGCAAAGGGAACAAAAACGGAATAAACATGAACAGTAGGAACACATAAGAAAAGGAGAAATTAGGATTACAAGGAGGAGGATGAGGAGCAAGTCAACGAAAGAAGAACATATAGGAATAAATAAGAATAAACAGGAAGAGCAGACACCAGGATTATGAAAGAGGAGAAAAGAATGGGAAATACATATGAATAATAGGAATACATAGGAAGAGTATAACATAGGAAGAGTGGATACTAAGATTAGAAGATAAACCAAAAATAAATACATAAATAAGTGGCAATATATATGAGGGACAGATATTAAGAAGAAAATTGGAATAAGTAGGAATACATGGACAGAGCAGGTGCTAAGATTAGAGGGAAAAGAGTGTGAAATACATAGGAAAGAATACGTAGTAATACATGTAAGGAGATTATGATACGAGGAGAAAAGAAAATTGTAGAAGAAAAATAAGGGGAATCTTGAAAGAAGAGAAGAAAAGAGGTTGGAAGAGAGAGAAAAAAAAAGGTTGAAATAACGATGATATATGAAGATAGGGAAAAATGAAAAAAAAAAAAAAATGGGGGATGAAAAAAAAAATGGGGATGAAAAAAAAAATGATGATTATACAGGAATGCATTAGAGATACATGAGAAGAACTGATACCATGACAGAAGAAGGGAGGGAATACATGATAATACATAAAACATATACATAAATCACAATGACGTAACAAAAGAGAGGCGATAATAAAAAAGAGAAAAAAAATATAGCAATACACAGAAAAAAAAAATACCTTGACAAGAGGATGAAGAAAGATGAAGAAAAAGGAAAATACATAGATACCTAGAAACACACATGCAAACAAGAAATACCATAGATATCTACTGAACTAAGAGATACTGACAAAAAAAAAAAAAAAACAGTGAGAGGGAGAAAAGGACGGCGTACAGCACGGTGGAGGAGGAAGTGAAGGAGGAGGAAGAGGAGGAGGAGGAGGAGGAGGAGGAGGAGGAGGAGGAGGAGGAGGAGGAAGTAGTGGTGGTGGCGGGAAGGGGTGAGAGTAGCAGGAACCATGATAGGTCAAGAGATAAAGCAACACAAGACAAGGTAATATCCAGCGTACAATGGCATGAAAAGAAGCAACAATAAAACTCGATTGCCAAAAGTAACAGTGAAAACGAAAGGGAGAGAAAGGTCGCATCTTTTTCCGTTGTGATATTGTGAATTATATATGCGTGCCTTATATTGTAAGTCACTGCTTACTGTTAAGAACACACTGCGCTGTACAGGGAATAATTCATCGTCAACATCGGACACAGAAACCAGACAAAAAATTAAAGTGTCAAAAAGCATAAGTAAAGCCAAAAAATAAAAAAATAATAAATAAATAAATAAAAATAAAGAAATATATGAAAGTAAAAAAATAAATAAATAAAAAAAATAAAAAGAAGTCTGGTATTACTGAAACGCGTTGCTCTCTCATAAGGAATATTTTTTTAGTCATCATTAATATTAGTTTTTTTTTTTCAGTTTTTCCTCAATTAATGAAGCAAAAACCTTTTTTTTTTTTTTTTACCACTGGAATCATGAAAACGTTCTTGAAAACTTTAACAACACCCAATGAAGATAAAATTAATCAAAATAAGACGAATGCTTTTCTCTCATCCCTCTCCCTTCCTTCCATCTCTCATTCTTCATCTCCCGCCCCTTCTTCCTTTCCTCCCTCCCTCCTTCCCTTCCCCTCCCACGTCCCTCCCGCTTGCCTCCCTCCATCACGTTGCAGACCTTCAATCACTCAGAGTTAATCCATCACATCTACTCTCCTGCTTCTTCTCTTTTTCCCTCTTCCCCGTTCTCTCCTTCCATGTTTCCATTCATCCACCAAGCCACTCACGCCTCTATTCCTCCTTTCCTTGCTTCTCTCTTCCTCCTTGTAGTTCTGTAGAGTGTGGTCTACAGAGCTACAAGCACGCATCGCTCATTTACGAATAAAAATGATAAACAAAACTACTTATTCCATTGCTAGGGAAGAATGAAAACTGCAAGACAATTTTTCCATTAAAGGAGAGAAAAAGGCGTGAAGAAAATATGATAAAAAGAAAAAAAGAGCTGAAATATTGCATGACTTATGTACGAATATGAGAGAAAATGCATAATCTATCAGAAAGAAGAAAAAAAAAGACTGTGATCTAACTTTCGAATAAAGGAAGGAAACTCATCAATTCCGTTAATTGTCAAGTGTGAACAAAGAAAAAGGATGGCGAGTCCTGCGTGGGATCATGAAAGGCCCTTGATGTGCCGGGGACGTGAAGGACGCCCCCCACACGAAGGAAAGGAGCACAAGAACCCCGGAAAACCTTTATTTATTTATTTGGGGAAAACTTTGGAGCCAGTCTGAAACAAATAAAAAGTTATAGGGACTCACTAAGAGAGAGAGAGAGAGGAAACGAGCAGAAGGTGTTAGGAAGTCTGCGGAAAGTTAGTGCGGGGATCCAGTGTAGAATAAAGATATCTATGGGGATTTTGGGCGTAGGCTCAGTCAGGGGGTATTTGGGGGAGAGTGTAGGGGAAATATACCAAAGTGTAATGAGCTTTGGGGAAAAGTTTACGAGGAGTTAAGGAAAGTTCAAGGGAAATCACAGAGTTTATGGGTCTTAGGGGAAGGTATTTCGTGGGAAGAGGAATTGCGAGGCTCAAGAGGGATGAAGAAGAGTACCACAGAGAGGAGGAGGCTGGAGGAGGCAAGACAAGAGAGAGAGGGAAAACGATAGAATAATTGGGTGGAACATCGCGAGAAGAGAGAGAAAAAAAAGTGGGCAGAAAAAATAAAAGAAAGAAAAAGTTTATTAGCGAATGATAAATAAAAATATGGAATAATGTAAAAGAAAACAAATGAACGTGAAAAAAAAAGATGAAGAGAAGATGAAAAAAATAAGACAAAACCTGAAGAGAAGAAAGGAAAGAGAAGGAGAAGACGGGAAGAAGATGGAAGAGGTTGAAGTAATGATAACGTGTGGGTTAATGTGTGGGTTAACGAGCTTCAAAGAGAGTGACACCAACACGGATAGCCTCCAACACGCTGCGGTCCAGGCATGACTCACGGATCACCTACTGGGAGGTCAGTGTGTTGAGGTTGTGAGTGTGTGTTGCCGCGTCAGGCTTTCTACCGCAGGGGGTCTTGGCAAGAAGTGGGGCCACACAAGGAAATGAAATCACAAGCTAGGAAACTTTATGTTGAAATAATACAGCGGTCGTGACTGACTGTTGTGACTTCCTTGTCACTGTTTGTGTGCTTTGTGGCGGACAGGAGAGAGAGAGAGAGAGAGAGAGAGAGAGAGAGAGAGAGAGAGAGAGAGAGAGAGAGAGAGAGAGAGAGAGAGAGAGAGAGAGAGAGAGAGAGAGAGAGAGAGAGAGAGAGAGAGAGAGAGAGAGAGAGAGAGAGAGAGAGAGAGAGAGAGAGAGAGAGAGAGAGAGAGAGAGAGAGAGAGAGAGAGAGAGAGAGAGAGAGAGAGAGAGAGAGAGAATTTCTTGCTGTGCATTTAGCATGTGTGTGTGTGTTAGCATGTGTGTGTGTGTGTGTGTGTGTGTGTGTTTGGTGTGTGTGTGTGTGTGTTATACTCGATATACTTCAACGTAACAATACATAATATTTTCCTTTAATTACTTTGAATGGCAAGTTATTTTCTTTTATACTTCCGTTCTCTACTACCACCACCACCACCTCCATCTTCCCCTCTCAGCTTCCATCCCACCTCAGCACGTATTTTCCCCGCTCCCATTCAAGACGCACATGATAGATGGCACCCCTCTGCGCCGCGTCCTTGGTCCTCGCCAGCCTCGCACACTGACAGCCTCCAACATTACCTAATTCGGTCCAGAGACTGGCTGCGTTCAGGCCTTCCCTTCGCTAGATATATGTGTTTATTGTTCATTCCTTACTAATCACAATAGTAGTCTCTAACTCACTCACTTCTGCTGACAATTATCGTACTTTATGCATTCGCCAACTGTTAGTCAGAATAAAAATATGACTACAGTGGATGATTAAACAGTCTACCCAGATCTACGACAATAACTTATTCTTGTCACTTATTTGGGTTCGAAGTAGTACATGACTAATGACACACCACGCGCACGTACACACACACACACACACACACACACACACACACACACACACACACACACACGCGCGCGCGCGCACGTACACCACACACACACACACACACACACACACACACACACACACACACACACACACACACACACACACTGAAATTCCCTCCATACTTCTGCATTTCCTATTCCCTTGACATGAACTGTTTCAAAAGGGAGGTTTCAAGATACTTATTCTTAAATTTTGGATAACGCTTTTTTCCTATTCCAGAGTCCCCTCTTACATAACACACACACACACACACACACACACACACACACACACACACACATACACACACACACACACACACACCGACCTACTTAACAGCTAATCAGAAGGAAGACAACAAAACACAAACACACAGAACTTACGTGCTCATCATCATCTCATCTCCTTTCAATTCAATTTACACAAACTGAATATTCTTAAGCACTCTCATTTACATATGTCGCATTTTTTTTTTTCCGCTATCTCTTTTCCTTCCTCTACTGGCATCTCTAGGTATTCATTCCTTTCCTTGTACATAACACTCATTAAAATGGAGATCTCTGCAAAAGGGAAGAGGGTCAGAATGTGCTCCACTTTGGAAGTTAAGTAGTCAAAGAATTTCTTATAATCAGAGGAGTTAGGTGAGAGGTATACAGCACAGATAAATTTAGTATGAGAGTGACTCTGTAGTCGTAGCCAGATGGTGGAAAACTCGGAAGATTCAAGAGTGTGGGCACGAGAGCAGGTTAAGTCATTGCGCACATAAACGCAGCATCCAGCTTTGGATCGAAAATGAGGATAGAGAAAGTAGGAGGAAAGAGGATAGAGAAGAGCCAGTAGGCTTATGGACCTGATGGGGTCCCTCCTATTGTTCTCCGAAACTGTGCCTCCGTGCTTGCACCTTGCCTAGTCAAACTCTTTCAGCTCTGTCTGTCAACATCTACCTTTCCTTCTTGCTGGAAGTTTGCCCACATTCAACCTGTTCCTAAAAAGGGTGACCGTTCTAATCCCTCAAACTACCGTCCTATTGCTTTAATTTCCTGCTTATCTAAAGTTTTTGAATCTATCCTCAACAGGAAGATTCTTAAACATCTATCACTTCACAACCTTCTATCTGATCGCCAGTATGGGTTCCGTCAAGGCCGCTCTACTGGTGATCTTCTGGCTTTGATTATTGATGATGCTTGTTTGCAATCACCACTTATTGAGGCATTATTCATAAAAAGTCTTAAAAACAATTAAATTTATAATTGGTATGGTATATAGACTCCCAACTCAACATTCACTGATTTTCTTGAGTCTATGGAAGAAATTTTACAAGTATTATCGAATTTAAAGATGAAATGTTATGTAATGGGGGATTCTAATGTCAATTTGTTACATATCAATGAAAATGCCACAACATACATTAACATGTTTCAATGTTACAGCTTCTCTCATAAGTAATTATAAAACCAACTAGAGTGACTGACAGGTCTGCCACTTTAATAGGTCACATCTGGACAAATGACATGCAAAATTATGTACACGTCCAGGGACAAAATATGGAGGAAATGGTTAATACTTTAAATCATCAATTAATTAAGGTATCTGACTGGATAACTAGCAACGTGTCTAAAACTTTCTAGATGGTGTCTTGTCTGACAAACGTAAATGAAGTTAATATTAATATAAAGATAAAACACAATTTCTTGAGTAAAGTTAATTGCATAAAATTTCTTTGCTTAATAATAGATGATAGATTAACATGAAAACAACACCTACATCAACTCTGTAGTAAATTGTCACAAATAACTGGTGTCTTGTACAAAATTACAAACAATATAACTGTCCAATGTCTGAAATTTATATATATGTCTACTGTTTATCCACATGTAATAAACTGTTCGGCAATTTCAGGGGGAGCTTTTAAAACACTCTTAGATGGGTTATTTGTTGCGCACAAAAAAATAACGAGAGTAATGTTTCATAGAAAAAAACGGTACGATCATACTAATCCTCTATTTTGTGAACACAACCTTTTGAAAGTCCCCGATATAATATTCTTGCAAACTTGTATATTTCTTTTCAAATCAATTTACATATATCCCAATAATACATCTTATAAATTACTATCCAATAATATTAATAACAATAGAAGGCCAGATGACCTCAAACTTCCTCTCTGTAGGACTGTCCACGAACAGAGAAGTGTGAGTGTGCGCGGCGTCAGGGAGTGGAACAGCCTCCCGCACGATATTAAATCACTAACCTCTATCAATTTGTTTAAAAGCAAAGTGAAATGTTTCTTACTTCTAAACTATGAATGTTAACCATAGCAATGTCTGTGAATCATGTGCTGTTATGTGTTGATGCACAGACACACATGTCAGGTGTGCACCATCTTGTGGACGTGTGTATGTACATCACCAACAATGATATCATTAATAGAAAACTTTGGCTAATATAACATATGTTACGGCAAAGTATGTATGTAACCATGCATACATTTGTTATGTATGTATGTGAGTATGTGTATGTATGTGCACAGGTTTGTATGTGGCCATGTGTGTGTGTGTGTGTGTGTGTGTGTGTGTGTGTGTGTGTGTGTGTGTGTGTGTGTGTGTGTGTGTGTGTGTGTGTGTGTGCGTGTATTGTGTGCCCGCATGTATGCATCATGCTGTACGTATGTTCGCATACAGGTTGCTTATGTGTGAGTGTGTGTGTCTGTGCATGTACATATGAATGTGTGTATGTATGCAGTTATATGTTGTGGTATGTATGTTTGTGGGTATCTATGTAAGTGTGTCTACCTGTGTTTGTGTTCGCGAAGTTCACGTATGTGAACATATATGTGGCACAGTATAGCATACTATACACTCCATCACTCATTATTGTGTCATGTGCTGCAAACAACAAAACAAGTAGTCTATTATTACCTCTATCATGTGCAAAAATGGCGGCTCAAATAGGAACAAGTCAGGGTGTAAACATTTGCGCTACTTGTGTCATTCTTTATTCAGGTCTGTATAAAAGCTTCGGCTTGATGGACCTGGCCTTACGTATTGAACTGTGTATGAAATGCAGAAATGCATTAATGTTACAAAAGGCAAACAAAATATATCAATCAATCAATATCAATCAACCTCTCTCTCTCCTCTCTCTCTCTCTCTCTCTCTCTCTCTCTCTCTCTCTCTCTCTCTCTCTCTCTCATCTCTCTCTCTCTCTCTCAGGCGGTCTGTTCACCACCATCCTACTTTTCGCCACTCAGCCAAAACTGAACCAAGGTACATTTTTAATTTCATGAGAACTAGGATGGGAGGAAAAAGCAGTCGACTGTCAGTGGAGGCACGGCTGAGCCTCCTGGGCGAGTGTGGCGTGGACGCCGTGAGGCTGTCCCGCCC